>NC_072015.1:37168583-37468583 GCF_027791375.1 Indicator indicator | reverse complement strand
ATCACGGAGCAGATCCTCCTGGAATCTCTGCAAAGGCATATGAAGAACAAGAAAGTAGTTGGCGGCTTCGCCAGGGGCAAATGGTGCCTTCTATGGTGGGATGACAGCAATGGTGGACAAAGGAAGAGCAACTGATGTCATCTACCTGGACTTGTGCAAAATGTATCACACTGTCTCCTACAACATCCTGGTTTATAAATTGGAAAGACATGGATTAGATGAATGGACCACATGATAGATGAGGAGTGGTGGTCAGTGTTTTGATACCTAAGTGGAGACAAGTGATGAGTGGTGTTCCTCAAGAGTTGGTACTAGGACCAGTGTTGTTTGACATCTTTGTCAGTGATGTGGACAGTGGAATGGAGTGGATCCTCAGTAAGTTTTTTGACAACACCAAGCTGTGTACTCCAGCTGACATGCTGAAGGGAAGGGATGTCATCCAGAGGAACCTTGACAGACTTGATTGGTGGGTCAATCCTACCTGGGTAGGGACAATCCTAAACACAAATGCAGGCTGGGCAGAGAATAGATAGAAAGCATTCTGAGGAGAATGACTTGGGAGTGCTGATTGATGAGAAGCTCAGCATGAGCCTACAATGTGTGCTTGCAGCCCAGAAAGCCAACTGTATCAGGGACTGCATCATAAGAAGCATGGTCAGCATGTCTAGGGAGGTGATTCTCCCCCTCTCTGCTCTCATTAGACCCCACCAGGAGTACTGTGTCCAGAACTGGAGCCCCCAACAAAAGAAGGACATGGAACCTTTAGAGCAGATCTAGAGGAGGGTCATGAAGACGCTCAAAGGGCTTGAGCACCTTTCCTATGAAGACAGGCTGACAGAGTTGTTCAGCCTCTTCTTCAGGAGAAGAGAAGGCTCTGGGAGCAGGACCTTTAGGGCAACAAGGAAGGTGTAATCTGTCTTCTTCTGTCTCCAGATCTAAGCTTTACTGTTAGAGCAGCCTTGAAGTATTTGAAGGGGGCCTGCAGGATATCTGGAGATTGACTTTTCCAAAGGCATGAAATTATAGGATGAGTGGTAGTGGCTTCAAATTGAAAGAAACTTGATTTAGATTAGACAGGAAGAAATTTTTCCCCATGAGGGTGCTGAGGCACTGGAACAGGTTGCCCAAAGAAGTTGTGGAGGTTCAAAGACTGAAAATGTTCAAAGACAGGTTGGATGAGGTCTCAAGCGAACCTAGTCTAATAGGAGATGTCCCTACCTAGAACAGGGGAATTGGAACCACATCTTTAAGGTCCTTTCCAATTCAACCCATTTGATGATCCTATGATTTTAAAACCATACAGGCAAAAATCATGTGTCTTTGTGTCACATCATTAAAGTGAAACTGAACTTTATGATTTGTCTGCCTGAACATCTTCCTTAAGTCTCATTACAGAGAAAAGTAAAGTGATTTTCATTTCTGAGATGTGATTAAACCCACATTCATGTGCTGATTGAGGTTTGGAATCTTTTATTGGGGAAAAATATAGACTTCAGAGCTAGCAGTCTAGTGCTACAGTACAACACTCTGTGAGACCATTAAATTTAATCCTGCCTTCAGACTCACTCCAGGGGTGATTTCAATTAAATTTGTTCAAAATTTATCACTTTTGGGCATGTAAGCATAAATGATTCAAAGGCACTTACATATTCACTGAGCAGAATGTACCGAAGGACATATATTATTGTTATAACTTTCCAGAGCTTTTTCATAAATTTACCTAATAGGAGTTTCTGTTATTCAAAACACTTGTCCTCTGCAGTAAATGCCCTTGGTATTAATTTCAAAATGAAATCTATTTCTCTATGCAAATTTTGAAAATATTTCTTAGCCATCAGAACTGCCCTTTTCTGTGGTGTGCTGGTACACCTATTTCCTGGAGGAAACACCATGACATCTTTCTTACAAATGATTTGTAAACCTCTGCCTGCTTCAGGAGAAGATGACATTGTTGATTCTACAGTTTTCAGGAGACACAGACCAAGTCTGTGCATGGAATTCATCATCATTTCTTTATTTTCTCAATTATCATCATGGGGAAGTGTGCTTTTACACTAAACAAATACATCAGTGGTGAGAAGACAAACAAGTAAAACAGCACAAGCATCTTAGAGATAACATTAGATAAGAGAGTAAGCACTTAGTTTACAATAAATGTGTTTGCTCTTATCTATCTACAAGAACCTATTAGACATCTTTGTGCCTTGAAGAATTTATCTGCAGGAATCCATTGGTCGAGAAATTTGCTTCTGAATGTGTATCTATACCAGAAAGTGCTGCTTCTGTACTTAGCTATATGCCAGTTTAGAGATACAATTCCATGCATTTCATAGTTTAAGTTATTTCAAGGAATGTGTTAAGCTACCTTTTCTTTGGTCTCTTTTTTGTGTCTGCCAAATGGAAAAAAGCGGAAAGGAAACTAAGTAATCATTACGTGCAATTTTCAAGTAAGTAGCTTCTGCAGGCTGTGCAAGTTCACTGTTTTAGCAGGACCAGGAAAAAAATCATCAGATTGGTGGAAAATGGGTATTCTTCCAAAAAATATTTGCTGGTCTTTGAACATAGCCGAAGGCTCAGTTGTTAGCAAGCTGTAAGGATTAAGCCTTGCGTTGTACTCATCACCTGCTGGATTCTGCAACTCTTCCTCCTACAGAACAGCACTTACTCAGTGGCTAACCAACCCACTTCAATAAGCCTGCTTATTAAATAAACTATCATCCAGACTGAGGAGGAGTGGCAGACTGGATTAGCATAGTAAGCCTTTCATTTGAATTACCTTCTGTAATTCATTCTTTTTATGCTTTTGTTCTGATTTCTTTACATCATTATATACTCAAGGAGAACACAGAGCCTTTCTTAAATTGTGCTGTATAACTTTCTTTCAAATAAACTGTTTTAAAGATGACTTCAGATGTCATCTTCTCTTTCATCACCAAATGCATGAGCCATAAACCACTGTGCATGATCTGACAAGGTAAAGCTGACTTCTTGGGGACACTTTCTTCACTCCCTCCACCAGGGAGCAGGGCAGGATAGTGGCTTCAGATATTTAAGAGGTTCCTTCCTAGTGCTGCTGGGAGAGTCACAGAAAATTAGTCTGCATTCATCTATCAACCCATCCTGAAAGTCAAAGTCACCAAAATACCCTGAAAGAGAAGAATTAACAGGGACTATGAAATTTAAATTGTCATATACAAAGTCAAAGAGGTAGAAAAAATGCCACTTTCCTCTCTTGACTAGAAACTTCTACACTACTCCATTTGATGATTTTTTTTTTCCCAGTAATTCCTGCAGAAGACTGATGATATTGCTGCTCTAGCTTTTAGTCTGCAGTAGATACTGCACAGTTTTTATTTTCATTAATTTGATCTTGGCTGGCATTATAGGGAAAAATAAAAAGCTATATATAATTTGTTTGAACAATGACTAGCACCAGGGAGTATTGGCTCATGACTTGAGCTTCTAAGAATGACAGCAATGAAGATGATTCCCAAAGGAAGATCTGCTTGGCAACTTTCAGATCTAAGACAATAAATTCTTCTGCCTTCTTTGGAGATAGAAGCCATAGGGAAAATGGGTGGAGCAACTGCTGCACATTTTTTCTATATAGCTGAGAATTTTCCTGGAATAAGCCCAGAAAAATATTTCATAGCCTGATCATTACTTATATAAAATAAGCTTTTTGATCTTTACTTAATCACATTCTAAACCATCTGAAAAATAAACTTCTTTTTTTTTTTACCTTTGTATTTTTTAAGCATTTGGATTAAAAGAGCCTTTAATATTTTTAATCCTTAAATTTTTCCAACAAGACATTCAAAATAAGGTATCTGAGCCTCTATTAATTTGCTCATTTAGACTATTTATTCATTATGTCTCTAGTTTCGCAATTTATGACACAAAAAAAAAACTTGATGAAAACCACGATTCAGAACAAAAGTATTTATCATTAAATCAGCAGGAAGCTTTGTGTGTGTAAAGTGTGAAAATCCTGGCGTCTTAATTTTTTAATAAAATTAATTAAGAAGTGAACGTTAACATTAGAAGGTGGTTTAAATATTTTAAAGGGGGAAAAAAGTGATTTCTAAGAACATGTGGGCAATTGCTTTCCATTAGCATTAACATTTGTTAATTTCATGAGCATTTTTACCTTACAATTTTCAAATAAATTGCATTTTTAAACCTGTATGAAGCAGAATTTTGTTTTCAGGTCATATTTGCAAAATACATGAGGTTTAAAGCCCCACAGTGTATTAACATCCAAGAGGTGCTTTGTGTTGTCACAAGTTGTAAGACTTATATGAGAGCCTTGTGTTAACTCTCTTGTGCTTCTGTGCACTGAAGCTAAACAAATGAGGTATTTCACAGAGTAGATTAGTAGAGCCCTTGATTTTAATATCTTTGTATATAAATGCTAATACTGGAACTCTTGAATAAGGTAAGGTAGGAGGAGAAATAAATTTTAAAGGGGAAAACAGTTGTTGCTGCAACCCCACAGGCAAACCCCTCTACAATTTCAGTATGTTAATTTACCTTTTTTTTTTTTTTTTCTGATGAGGAAAGTAGTTCGGATGCTTTATCAAGAAAATCATTTAAGTTAATCAATCCAAGAGAAAAAAAATTAAAAAAAAAATACAAGTCAA
Source organism: Indicator indicator (assembly GCF_027791375.1). Taxonomy (NCBI): domain Eukaryota; kingdom Metazoa; phylum Chordata; class Aves; order Piciformes; family Indicatoridae; genus Indicator; species Indicator indicator. The sequence continues at coordinate 37,463,940 of NC_072015.1, read as the reverse complement.
CTCAACCAATCTTCTTGCATTTATATGGTTCCATAAATGTGCCTGGTCCTTCATAAAGCATTGAGAATAGGTCCTTGCTTCAGAAAGTTCACAGTTAATGATAATAATTTACATATCCACTTACTGTTGGGCTTGATGAAACACATCCTTCCATGACACAGTTCTCTCTGTGTCAGTCCTCCTTCCTAACAGTCACAGTTAAAAAAGAAGTCACATTTTAAGGCTGATTTAAAGCATTTAGTTAGGAGAGCTTAACTGGGGAGGTCTCAGTAGACTGGAAGTTAGCAAATATGATTCCCATTCTACAAGAAGGGACAGAAGGATGATCTGAGGAACTAAAGTCCTGGCAGGCAGACCACGATGCCACAGAAGGTTATGGAACAAATAATTTTGAGTGCCATCATATGGTAGATATAGGGCAATAAAGTGATCAGACCCAGTCAGCATTCATTTATAAAAGGTATGTCCTTCTATGACAAGGTGACTTGCTTAGCAGATGAGGGAAAGGCTGTGGATGTTGTCTACCTAGACTTTAGTAGTCAACTGGAAAAGATGATTGAGTGCCTGTGGATGTTGTCTACCTAGACTTTAGTAGTCAACTGGAAAAGATGATAGAGTGGCTGTGGATGTTGTCTACCTAGACTTTAGTAGTCAACTGGAAAAGATGATTGAGTGCCTGTGGATGTTGTCTACCTAGACTTTAGCAGTCACCTGGACAAGATGATTGAGTGCAGCCTCAGTAAACTAGCAGATAACCCCAAGTTGGGTGGGAGTGTCAATCTACTGGAGCTTAGAAAGGCTCTACAGAGGAATCTGAACAGGCTGGATCAGTGGGCCAAGGCCAGTTGTCAGGTTCAGCAAAGCCAAGTGCTGGGTCCTGGCTTTGGGTCACAGCAGCCACATGCAGTGCTTCAGGCTGGATTAAAAAGTGGCTGGAAACCTGCTCAACAGTAAACAACCTAGGGTGCTGGTCAATAAATTGCTGAATATGAGCCAGTAGTGTGCCCAGGTGGGTAAGGTGGTCAAGAGCATTCTGGCTTGTATCAGAAATAGTTTGACCAGCATAAACTGGAAAGAGATTGTACCCCTCTACACTGGTAAGGCTGTACCTTGAATACTGCATTCAGTTCTGTCCCCTCACTACAAGAAGGACATGGAGCTGCTGGAGCACATCCAGAGAAAAGCAATGGAGCTGGTGAATGGTTTAGAGAGCAAGACATATGAGGAGTGGTTGAGGGAACTTACACTGTTTTCCCTGGAAAAAAGAAGACTGAGAGGAGATTTTACCATTCTCCACAACTATCTGAAAGGAGCTTGTTGCAAAGTGGGGATTGGTTTCTTCTCCCAGGTGAAAATCGATAGGACAAGAGGAAATAGCCTCAAGTTGTGCCAGGGTGTCATGGATTGAGTTGAACCTGCTGCTGTTATTCATACCATGCCACAGTCATGCCAGCTTCAAAAATGCAAGTGCTAACTGGAGCAGAGTATTATGGAGCTTGAAGTTCAAATTGAAGCAGGGAAGACTTCCTGTTCAGTTGCTGCTTCTGGGTTCTGGGTCCTTGAGTGTTCTCACTTTTCAGACATGACAGCAGAACAAGTGGGAGTTGGGTAGCTGCTGGGTTTTGTTTTCTGCTTTATGCTGTTTCATTGTTTTGGGTTTTATTCCTGTGTATTTCACTGCACTTCTTCTGCAAATAGTCTAAGCTAAAGTAATCATACATTGTATTATTAGATTAATTAGATTATTAGCTAAAATAATTACACATTGTGCCAATTATATCTCACATTATATTATACTCTTATCTCTTTATGTCAATCCTGAGTTTTGTGCGTTACTTTTTCCCCCCACTTTTGTGTTGGGGGAGCAAGGAGTGTAGCCCTCACACTAAAACCATTACACAGGGGAGGCTTAGCTTAGATATTAGTACAAATTATTTCACTGGAAGAGCTCTAAAGTACTGGAATGCGTTGCCTAGGGAAGTGGTTGAGTGGTGGAGGTATTCTAAAGCCATGTAGATGTGGCACCTGGGGACATGGTTTAGTGGGGGACTTAGCAGCATTATTTTAACAGTTGGACTCGATAATCTGGAAAACCTTTTCCAATCTAAAAAAATCTATGATTCCATGAAAAGTGTAAAATATGACACACAAACTTAATAACATATCTTTGTTCCTGTAGTCATTTTTCTGTTGGAAAGAAAAATAATTTGTCTCATGTCTTTTCAGTTGGTCAACATAATAACTTTAAACCACTTCCTTTTATCCCATGTGTTCATAATAGGATTTGAATAAGAACTTAATTAAATATGTAATTTGCTGATATATCAGAAATCATTAAGTCTCTAAAGAAGTTGAATGATGGTAAAATAGGGTAAAATAGATGTAAGGCAGAGAGAGAGCAACAGATTTTGCTGACAGGGAGATTACAGGATTGAATGGTGACATACCAAAGGCTAGCCTTCTGGTTTATCTGTTCAGTTGTTCTGCAGATGATTGGTAAAAATATTGGTTTGTTACTAAAGCAGCTGATGATACAAACTGACAAAATATTGTCTGCACAGAGGATGATCTGTTTCTTAGGCTAGTACTACACTGATCCGTTTCCCTGCCTGGCAAACCCAGAAGATTGATGAGCAGCAGAAAAAACGATGAAATTCAAATGCTCACAGGGCATGAATGTCACCCTTACAGCCTATTAAGAATATGTGCTACAGACAAAGGAGCTATCAAGTTGTAAGCAAGTGAGGAAGACCAATGTTTGTTTACCCTTCACAACACGACTCTGAGCTACCAGAGCACTGTAGGAGGGGAAAAAAGGAATAAAAGTAGATGTGTTCTGGGACAGGTGGACATTAATGTCTTTGTGCATGGTAGTATGCAGAACTCATCTGAAATAATGTTATCCATTCATACTATGCACATTTAGGAGAGCTAAATTCAAGCCAGAACACATAATGCATAATGACTATGAAAATTAAGTCTATATTGTAGCAAAAACCCAAGAAAGCTAGGGCCACTGTCCTAGCAAAGGAAGGACTGAACAGACAAGGAAGCAGCTCAGAGGACTATTACCAAGTAATAGAAATTAGGTGGGGAAAGACTGACAGGAAAAAAAATACCAAAGATAATAACTGTTCATGAAAAAAATGCGAGTGGAAATTATCAGCTAGTGTTTTGCAGTCAGAGACACGAAGTTCTGAAAAAAATCTTCCAACAGTACAGAAAACAGAAACAAACCCTGGCCACCCATAAGACCTATAGACTATAAGTGTCTACATTACTTCTTTAACCATGTTAGAAGAAAGTTTCCTTCTTTCCCTCTGACATTAGGGATTGAAAGGCAAGTTTTTCTGCATCCAAGTTTTAACTTTTATGACAAAAGCTATTGAAACCACCTTTATAAGAAATCAATGTCCTGCTTTCGCAAAAGTGCTTCTAGGACAGGTGTTTCCAACTGTAATATCCAGCTCCACAGTTATACCATGGTATAACTTTTGGACAAAGTTATGGGAGCATGTCACTACTTAGACACAATGCTACAAGACATTCAATCCCTATTCCAAGGAAATTAGACATGTATTTTTCTTGTCTCAGCTAAACCTTCTATGACAGTTGTAGTGTGGTGGGCTGAATTTCCCCTCCCACATTAACAACTCCAGACTAGCTCAGTTCAGAAGCAAACGAAACTGTACTTTACAAGCAAAACTACAATCTATAATGAAGTGCAATGAATATGTACAAATACACACTATTCACAACATTGACAAATATGTACAATTAACAGAAAAACACAACAAAGCCCCCTGGTCCCAGAGGGGCCCTGCCTCTTTCCCTGCCTTCCTTAGACCCCCCTGACAGAAGGAAGAAAGCCAAGAAGCAGAGAGGTTGTTAGACTTAGCTTTACTGCCCAACAGAGAAACACCAGACAGACAGAGACTCCCTCTACCTTGTTCTGAGTACTGACTCTTAAACATTTCTCTCTCTCCAATGGAAGAGTTTAGAATAATCATTATTTTGCTTTCTTACACCCAATTGTGATTTATTTACATTCTTTCACCCTTCTGCTCGAACTTTGTAAGAAGAAATTAAAGGTATAACCTTAAAACCATCACACAGTAGGTCTCAGAATTTTTTATCTACCTTCAGTACTTCAGAAAGATGACAGTTTGATGACCCTGCTGAAGTGTGAATGTGGAGGTTTCCAGCATTTAAGTTACAGTTCTGCAGAAGCATAGAGTTTTATAAAGAATAATGTATTTTTTTCCACTGTGTTTGGCATAAAAAACAAAAGAGTAACTCTTACCAAAAAAAAAAAAAAAGGGCAAGGGAAATCTATGTAAAGGCTGAATGGTTTCATTACAAAGATAATTTTAGACTGTGGGAGATCAAGAATCACACATATGTTGAGACCAGACATTTTTTCCAGTCTCACAGGTGATCAGTGAGAGTCGAGAAGTCTTCATACTCCATTGAAGATGCATCTGACATTACTGTGTTACTGATGATGTCAAACATAGGCCCCTCTGGTTTGTTTTTCCTGTCAGTTCACTCACAGGAGCCAGACAATTTAACCACTCAGGGGACAAGCTTGGCAGATGAAGAACCCAGATGCCAGTTTATAGATTTTATTTTTCCAGCAGAGCCTGGTTGGCCTTTGACTGATTTTCATTGCAGGCATTATCAAGTTGCTATGTAGCTAGTCTGTTATAGAGGTACTTTGTCCTTCTGGAAAAAAGTCACTTCTAATTATGAAGAGCTCATGTGTTGTTTGTTTTCTTTATGTTTTCCTTGTTTGTTTAATGTCGCTAATGTTATGCAACATTTGTAGCTATTGTTTTGTACATAAGTGGAAGATGAGCATCATTGCATGCAAACTAGTTATCACAGAATTATCGAATCAGTCAGGGTTGGAAGGGACCACAAGGATCATCTAGTTCCAACCCTCCTCCCATGGCCAGGGACACCTCACACTACATCAGGCTGGACAGAACCTCATCCAGCCTGGCCTTACACACCTCCAGGGATGGAGCATCAACTACCTCCCTGGACAACCCATTCCAGGGTCTCACCACTCTCATGGGGAAGAACTTCTTCCTCACGTCCAGTCTGAATCTCCCCACTTCCAGCTTTGTTCCATTCCCCCTAGTCCTATCACTACCTGATATCCTAAAAAGTCCCTCCCCAGCTTTCTTGTAGCCCCCTTCAGATACTGGAAGGCCACAAGAAGGTCACCTCAGAGCCTTCTCTTCTCCAGACTGAACAACGTCAACTCTCTCAGTCTGTCCTCATAGGAGAGGAGCTCCAGCCCTCTGATCATCCTGGTGGCCCTGCTCTGGACACCTTCCAGCATGTCCATATCCCTCTTGTAATAGGGGCTCCAGAACTGGATGCAGTAGTCCAGGTGGGGTCTCACCAGAGCTGAGTAGAGGGGGAGAATCACCTCCCTCGACCTGCTGGCCACACTTCTCTTGATGCAGCCCAGGCTCTGGTTGGCTTTTTGGCCTGCAAGTGCACACTGCTGGCTCATGTTGAGCTTCTCGTCTACCAGCACCCCCAAGTTCCTCTCCTCAGGGCTGCTCTTCAGCCAGTCATAAAATACAATCATTGAAAGGATAGATGATCAGACCATCATTGCCTGTCCAATGTAACCTATTTGTTTCGGCATTTATCACAGGATTTGTGGCAGGAAAAAAAAAAAAAGAAAGACAAATTATTAATTAATTAGTGACCTTTCCTTTCATGTATTAGTCCTTTGCCTCCTCTTTGTTTTATATAAGTCAGTAAGATCATAGAATCATAGAATTGCTTTGGTTGGAAAAGACCTCTAAAATCATCCAGTCTGTCACAGGCTGAGTTTTTATCTGCTGCTATTCACACCATCCAGCCTCATGACAGCTTCAAAATGAAAGTGCTGGCTGGAGCAAAGTATTACAGTGCTTGAAGTTCAGATTGCGATAGGAGAGGCTTCCAGTTCTGGTTGCTGCTTTTGGGTTCTGGGGTTTTGGGTGCTGGCTCTCTTTCTCTGTGATGGCAGACAGAGTGAGAGGGCTGTAGTGGTTTAACTCTTCTTGCTGCTGCTTACTGCTGTGCTTTTTTCTGTGAATAGGCTAAGGAAATTGTACATTGTATTACTATTATCATCTTATTTACTCAGTAAACTCTTATTTATCTCAACTCTATCTCAATCCAAAGGTTTTTTTGTGTGTTACTTTCCCCTCATTTCTGTCTTGAGGTAAACAGACAGGTTAACTCATCCTCAGCACTTTAACCTGTTGCAGAGTCCAACCATCAACCTAAGACCACCATGGCCATTAAACTGTATCCCATAGTGCCATGTACACGTTTGTTGAACACCTCCAGGGATGGTGACTCCACCACCTCCCTGGGGAACCTATTCCAATGTCTAGCCACTGTCTCAGTAAATACGTTTTCCCTAATATCCAACCTGAACTTCCCCTGGTGTAACTTGAAGCCATTTCCTCTTGTTCTGTCACTTGATACTAGAGATAAGAGACCAACCTTCACCTCAGTACAACCTCCCTTCAGGTAGTTGTGGAGAGCAATAAGATTTCTACATGTTATTGTTCTACTCATGCAGTCACCATCTTGATAGAGTATTTCTGCAAGTTCCAGATTGCTATTGAAAACAAGCTTCTCTCTCTCCTGCTCTTCTTTTGGTGAATAAAACCTTTATTACTACTCAAGCCAACAGGAGAAATAAAGACACTTGAAGGGAAGGCCTGAATACACTTTGTATGACTGCATGGAATCCCTAAGTAAACATTAAGTATGGCTAGAATTCAGTCTCCTGGATAGATCATTGGTACTCCTAAAAAACTAAATGTTAGTGGTGAGAGCCAGTGAGGCTGAACCACTGCTGGCACTGTCTGATGAGGACTGACTAAAACATGTAACTATGTGCCTGGTCCTACCAGTGCTTCCTATTGAGTGCTGGAGGAGGGGCTCACAAAATGTCCAGCCTTTGATCAATGGTATGGCTACATCCAGCTGTGCAGTATTAAACAAGGCCTAGAACGCTTTCACCAGCTTATAGTTACTGCCACAGAGTTGGTTCTGTGGTTATTTTTGCAAGGTTAATGCTCTGTGTGGTACTTTTAGGCTATGCCTCTCAAATTTTTCACAGATCTTCAACAGAAATTAGTAGAATGTAAATAAATCACTATTGGATGTAAAAAGGAAAATAATGATAGTTCTAAACAATCCCATTGGAGAGATAAGGGACTTAAACTAGTTGTAAAAAAACAATCTCTTCTCTCTTCTCGCCTCTTTGCTCTGGAAGATACTAACTTTGTGCTTCTGCTGGTTTCTGCTTGACCTTGGCTGCATTGTTTTGGCTAAGTTCTAACATCTCTCTGTCCTTTCCTTGTCCCTTTTGTGTACAAGAGGGTAAGGGGGATGGGGAGGGAGAAGCTGTTAGCAGACCCTCTGCTCTTTGGCCAGGGGGGTCCTTATGCTGTTTATTAATTGTAAATACCTGTAAATATCAGAAATACTGTATATTTTGTACATATTCATTGCATTTCATTGTAGATTGTAGTTTTGCTTGTAAATACAGCTTTCATTTGCTTACAGCTGAGCTGGTCTGGTAAATTTAATGTTGGGGGGGAATTTTCTACCCACCACACTCTGATATATCTAAAGCCAGAATAAATGTACATACATTTGTCTACATTACCAGGGTGATGTTTTATTCTAGAGGTCTGTTTTGGTTTAACTGAAGTAGCGTTTCCTTGAATCATTGCCTAAACTCCAGTCATAGTTCTTACGCTTTTGCAAGTACAACAGTCAAACATTTTTTGTTGTTTCTACCTGAAGACCACAGAACTGTTTCTGTTGGATACTCTGAGATATATGATTAACAGAGCACCCATAAACCAGACTTGGCACATGATTTCTATCAGTTTAAGCAGCAAAACTGAAGTGAGCATATCTCTTCTTATAGACACTGCAATCGTGGCATACATACTTTAAAATTAAGTTACTTCAAAAGTCTTTCTCTTATGTATTTGGATATAAATATACATTAATAATCCTTTCTTCCTTTCTGAATTATAAGTATCTTTAAAAATATTTGGTTTTATTAAAATATCATTTTCTAAATCACATTTCTTTTTTCCTGTTCTTATGGTGATTACTTAGGCTCGTGCTTTCATCACAACCTAACCTATTATGTTTCAGCTGGTTTTGCTCATCATTCAGGCTTCTCCATTGTCCTGCTAGCATTCACAGCAACTGAAATCAAGCACCATTGATAATATTTTTCGTGCTAAACTGTTCATCTAAAGTATTTGTGGCAGTGTCACACAGTATTCTATGTATAATTGTCATAGAGTTTATAAAATTACTTCAGCAAGCCAAAGATTATTTACTGACTGTTATATCCAGGTGTCTGAGAACTCAGCTGAACTATTTATCATTCTGGAATGAAAGAGAATGCAATTGTTTCCTTATTCATTGCCTTAGTCTAAAACTTATCACTGTGTGTGTTTAAATAAACATGGGAAGTAACAAGGTGAGTAGAACTACCTGTCCAACAATTTTGGGTCACTCTACCACCTTTGGGAATGCTGTTTTAGCTCTCTGTGACTTTTATAGCTCAGTTTTGTTTTGTTTTGTTTTGCTTTTGCAGGCATGAAGCACAGTTAACTTAACTTATCTGAGTTCAAGCAACTTTCCATCAGGATTCAGAACATAGCTTCACACCAGCACTGTGTTTTGACTAGAAGATGTTTGCCCTCATAGTGATGAATGAAAGTGAAGAAGATGGATAGTAAATTGCTTGTTTTCTAGTTAAGAAGTATGCAACTAGAAATTACATGTCTGAACAGAAATTTTCAAATAATGCACCACCTCAGAGGTGAGCCATTTAGTTACACACTCTGAGAGCTAGTGAGTTCTTAAACATGTTGTAGGTTTCCACAACTATTTTGAACACCAGGCATCCTGCCTTACTTGGTAACTTCAAAGCATAATTCAGAGCAACATCGGATGAGTGGGATGAAGCAATATGGTTTTAAATTCTCTTATCTCACCAAACTTCCATAAAACAGTCAACATGTTGTAAATCATCTTATAACAACCAAAGAGAAACGCTCAAATGTTTTTGTTGGTACTTAGCCATAGAAACAAATACACATACTTAATTCCCCATTTCTTAATGGTGGGTGATTGGTAAGAAACAAAATTGAAAGTGGTGGAAGATACCATTCTCATCCACACTGGCGAGTTCCAGTCATGTGCAAGCCCAGTACTGCTGGCTGGAAAGAGACTGAAGGCCACAACATAGCACAGTGCCTGCCCATGTGAGTCCCCTGTGATAACTGTGAAGACAAGATAAGCTATTTGCACAAAGAGTGGTGTCCATGCAATGCATTTTCTATATTTCCCCAAAATTATGATTTGATCCTCAAGTGCAGCTCTTAGATAACTTGTTGAGGTACTGCCACTTCATAATTACATGTGCAATTCTCCACCTCCAACAGCTTCTCAAAGAAATACCAAACCAAACTGTTTCAAGTAGTTTGGTTTTGTTCGTGGTTTGGGGTTGGGATTTTTCTTCTAAAACCCCATCTACCACTTTGAATATGTACTCTGAAAAACAGCTTACCATGCTTAGCCTGATGTTCTCCAGAAGCCTGTGGGGTGCTGCTATGCACTAGGACTGGTTTGTATCACGTAGAATTGCAATGAAGCAGGTGTTCATGTGGCATGCTCACATGGTAAGTCTGCCTGTATGAGTGATTCCCTAAGACTGGTAACAGTGCTTTGCACTTGCTATGATGCAAAGAGGTTCTTGGACCCAGGCTTTTCCCAAAGATATTTTCTCCTTCTGTGTAGCTTTCTCTTTCCTTCTTTCTCCTTCTGTGTTTGTTTCTGATGGACAAAAGAAAAAATGTATTTCCAGGCAACTTGCTGTATTTACAATCAAGTGACATGGCAGCCAGACCATTACTTATCAACTCTCCATTAAACTTTAATAGATTAATCATCAATTATTGAGGAATTAATGTTCAGATCCAGCTGTGCTGTCCCAGTTCAGTTCACAAGTGCCAACGAAGATACTTTATGGCCTAGGCTGTGGAGCATTCAGATTCTCAATCAGCTCTTACGCTCACATCTCAGCTTTCTGAAGCAGAAAAAAAAAAAAAAAAACAGATGTTTTTTTAAACTGAGTATGCAGACAGAATGAGATAGAAACAGAAATCCGAGCTGAAGAATAATTTTCCAGTGCTTGGGAATAGTTCTGATACTTGAGTTCTGACTAAACATTTTCCCTCAAAAATTTAAACCCCCCACCACTTGAAGACCAGCTTCTTTAACTAGAAAGATAATGTTTATCTGAAACATATTATCTACAGGTCTCACAACATGAACAAATGAATATCTGCCACACAGTGTCAGCAAAAAGTGACAGTGACTTGTTAGTACACTATAAAATAGAACTTTCATTCTAAACATAACTGAGTTTTGGATCTAAACCCAAACCAACTCCTGTAATATCTGGGGCATCTTTAAAATCCCCTGAAACACAAGGAAGGATGTTAATAAGTGTAGCAGATGATTTGGAATTCTGCACTCTGTACATATATATATATAGTCAGCTGTAGATAGTGAAGCACAGATCAAAAGATAATGAGACTTAAACTAAATTAATTGGTACTTAGACCTTGCTTTGGAGATCACTGTGCACACACCATAAAGACAGGGTCTGGCAAGCAATCTTTCCCTACCCCTAGACTTGCCAATATCAGTCTACCTGTCAATCTACCTACTTATTAGTATGCTGTTCAAGGTTGAAAAGAAATACCAAAGCAGTGTTTCTCAGTCAGTCTTCATTGCCACAAGGAATAAACAATGAACAGAGAAACTTCATCACTAGTTCATTACAGTCACTTGTGAACAATTTGGAAGCAGAAGCACACTTTGGGAGTAGGCAGGTAATTACTGAGATAAAAATTATATAAATCAGGGTACTGAAACTGTCATCTGCAAGTCCTACAGGGGAAAGTGAAAATATATATTGATGTATAAGGAAGGGAGCCGACATGAAACGATAAGTGTATTACCAAATAATTTTGTTAGCTGATTGCTTTCTTTGATGAGGACAGCCTGAGAGATATCAGAAGGAAATAATTTTGACTTTGACTTTTACAGAACACTCAAGTACACGGAGAAGGAGATTGGAAAAGAAAACCTCTTCTGTAAGTATGAGCCCCGTATGCACTGACTGTGGCTGGTGTGTGAGATTCTAAGCATGATCTATATTAATTTCATTATCATTAGGAAAACACCAGTCATGGAAATAAAATCTCTTTAACCAATAGTCCTCTAAAATCATCATTGTTGCTATATCCAGCAACAGCTTCAGTCTATTGTGGTAACCATCACAGCCACGTGAGAGGCTGTTTAGAAAAAAAATCTGTTGTCCAGATCTTCATGTCCAGGCTCCAGGAGCTGCATGCATTAATCTCACAGAAACACTTGCATAGAGTATGTGTGCCAAAATATTCTTGTTAGGAAAAGTGTTCCACATGCTGAAGCTGCACACTAAAGGCCAAGGTCTATCTCCCTGGGAAAGGTGGAATATTTTATCAATGTGGGTTAATAATTGGTACACAATTACTTAATTATGGTTGGAATTGTTAGTTCACTCTATTTACCATATGGACAGAAGATGGTTCCACTACGACCATTAGCAAAAACATTGGGATGGTGTCATGGGGTGGCGAATAATTTGCTAGCACTGCAAATAACATTCTGATAAATAATAGATTGCTGGATTCCTTGGAGGACAAGAAAGGATGTGGAGCCAAGGGCTTAAATCTGAGAGGTAACTACATCTTTAGGACTTGAACTGTAGCAAACAGGATCTTCTCTTCCTCTTACCTCAGAGCCTGTGAGAAGGATGATTTGACATCTCTGACTGACATTATGTACGGTGATAGGTAAAATCTGGGTATTGCACAACTCTTGTTCTGCTCCCAACTACAAATCCCAGAAGACACAAGATTTCAGAGTGACCTTACCTAGGCTTTCCACACTGTCTTACTAGTGACTAATACAGTGCATTAGTGGGGAGAATTGATCAACATACCAGTGACAACCACTAGCCAGTGAGGCTTGGGCACACTCACCTTCTATACACACAAATCAACCGTGAGTGTATTTGTTGCAACATGATCAACCACACATGTCTCTTTAAGCTAAAACACTGTGGAAGAGCACATGTGGACTTTACTTACAGCACAGATCTTTGATGGATATCATGAGGGAAAAGGAATAATGTTTCCTTCTATTCATTTGGCAGTATATTGGAAGATTAATACAATCTGTATTAATTCCAGTAGGAAACAAATGTATAAAAGGACATACATTAAGGCGGTCTAAGTGATTTGCATTTCTGATTGTCCTGATGCTTTGAACAGTTCTTTTAACATGAGTATAAAAGCATAGTGGACAAAGAAAAAAAAATACTATCACTAACATTACTAGTATTTAATAGAAATGGCCTCTCTACTGGCAAAACAAGAGAATAGAGCTGAACAGTCTTTTAGGGTGAAGAAGACAAAGAGATTTTATGCCTGTTGCAAACATGTCTTTTTTTTTCAGTTGTTTTCATTGTGGTAGGTTTTTATTATTATTATTATTTGTTTCAGTTTTGGAGTAATTCTCTTCCTTTCAGACGTTCACTCACTCACAACAACAATGCATCTGACTAGAAATCATTTGGTACATGTATTTGACATAAATTTGCTAGCAAGCCAAATACACAAGACAGTATAAGTCTGTAGCTATACCACCTTGGGCTTTGATCTTGTCAGATCTCATAAACTAAGCAAGATTGGGCCTGCTGTGTAATTGGGATGGAAGACCTCCAAGGAAAACCCAGCTGTTGTAGGAAGTGGTATTGGTCACCCAGTAGGTGGTATTCTTCATTCCAGCTCTGTACTGAATCAATGCTGTACTAAGATGATGTTGACGGTATTATCTGTGCACGATACAGAAATCTAAGATGCTGACCAAGTGGGCTAATTAGATATCCCCTGGCACATTTCATAAGAGCTAAAACTGTTAACTGCAGCATCCTGGACACAGTCCAATCTGAGTAAATACGTTTACGCCAGTTTAAATATTCTCTGCAGTTACAACTGAGCAAACTGTTTAAATACTTTTAATTCACTGTATGTTAGTTTGTACCATTTATGCACACTGTTAAACAACTGTGACGTTTCATTCTAGAGGTGATGACCTTTCACTGTTGGCTGAATAATTCTTGCATGGCCTATAAAGCACAGTCACAGTGAAAAGAATCTTCTATGAGTAAATATTTATAGAGAGCATTTTTACTGATGTACAGCTTTGTTTCTCAGAACAGATCATATACCTGTGCTAGGAAAAGCTCTTTTTATGAACAGAAATTAAAAGGTTTGTCTTATATTGTCATCTCCTTACTAATTCATCACTTAGGTAAAATTTATCATCTCTGTGTAAATTTGGGCAGAGGGAGAACATTTTCCTTTACAGTGAGCTAAATTTAAAAACAAAAAACAAAGTTTCTGGGTCCTCAAAGTTTCAAGTAGCTTGAGACCAGACAGAATTGTGCAATGATTTGTACTAGGTATTCTTCAGCACATACGACTCTGTTCCACGCTCGTATAGAGTTCACTGAGCCGTTAAATAAATTGCATTATTAAAATCTCAGTGTTATATGGCATAATTATGATGAAGTTTGGAATAGCACCCTGAATTTTTATTGCTCTAAGATTTGCAGATTTCAAATTAAAACCCCACACTCAGCTTTGGATTGTAGAACTCCGGTAGCACGGTGGGTAAAACATCACCAAGAAGTGAGATTAATGGCAGTGTAATTTTCTCAGAAGAAAAAGCCTCTACTGTTAGCATTCCAATTTAATTATTTAACTGTCATTTAAAAAAAAAGAATTAACACATAGTATAAAAAGCTATACATTGGATTGCATTTGTAAAATTTTGCCAAGACTGAAACCGTGCAATTCAACACAATTTTATTTGGCAGTACTCATGTGAAAGGAAGAATGTACTTAAATGTTCATTTTAATGACATCTTGTTTGAACATGTTATAATAATTAAAGATATAATAACTTTATCAGCAAAATTAGCTGTCAGATCACTACTTCATTGTTGATCTTAGAATATGATAATATAACTCCATGAAATAGGTTTTGAGGGTGGGGAGACTGCTGAAAAATGTCAGTTTCTTAATCACATTAAATCACAGATCTTTTTGGAGGAATGCAGACCATCAAAAGAAAAGCAGCAATTCCTGTGCTAGTCTATGAAGTGATACTTTCTAGATGTTCTTGAAGGAAATATTAACTTGCATAGACAGCCTCAAGATTCACACAAAAGGAGTCTTTTTCACAAAATAACGATTACAAAGTGTTTTGTCAACCACAGATTCTTAAAGCAGGCTTTATTAACTAAAATTTTGGAATGAAATCTCTTACTGGAAGTAAGAAGATTTTAATGACAGCACTTCATCTCACTCAGAGCTTCAGGGAGATGCCTTGACTCATTTGTAAGCCAAATGCTAGAATTGTTTCTCTCTGCTGAGAAGCTGAGCTCATCTTTTTCAACATGTACTTCAGCGTTTTCTGGAAAATATTATACTGAAAAGAGTGTACAAAAAGAGTATATAAAAAAAAATATACCAAGAGCAATAACTGGATGAGAGGTCTCCCAACCAAGTGAATGCTCTAAATGCTAAAATGCAGTCTAATGTTGCTGGATTATTTTTTTTAACTTTTCCACACTTTCAGGAGAATAAATAAATAAATAAATAAACAAATCTATGTTTTGCTTTCTTTAGTATGGAAAGCCTTAAACAGTTTGGAAGAGGACTACAGCCTACATATAAAGACAAAATATAACCCACACATCCTTCTGGACAGACAACCAGAAGAGTGTAAATAAGTGTTTACCTTGTTTCAGATTATAAAACTGACTTGAACTTGAATACTCTACCAACAAAGAGAGAGTTTCAATTACAAAAGCAATAAAAGATTAAGTGAATGCCTAAAAAGAAATAAGAACTATTTTTTATATACATGTATTTTTAATTATTCTTTATTTACCATTGTTTTTACCTAGACTAAATTAGTTTCTTAAAAGGCAGAGGAAACAATATTTAGTCCAAGAAACAGAATTTAGATAAAAGTGGATATTAACATTAATTTGCTTATGATTTGTTAATTCACGTACTATTTAATAATGGGTTGGAGTAGGTGGATTGAGACATTAAACACAGTTGTGGGAGGTGGGAAAGAAAGGGGGAAACCCAAAGTTAAGAAATTTGAATTCAGACCTCAAATAAGCCTGAATTGACTTCTCCTGGTATTAGCAGATGTTTTAAAATAGATGTGACCACAGATTTCAGATGCCTAAGGGTAGAGTTATAAATCCACATTTAGGCACCTAGAAAATACTGGCTTGGTTTCAAAATACATGTAGAACTGCAGCTCCCACTGTTTTTGAAATAATGCTCTGCCAGGTTATTTTTGTTAGGTTATGTCAATGCAGATTTGGAAGCTTGGATATATGAACCTGAAAGTTATGGACATTATTGTTATTTAATTTGGCTTTTGCCAGAAGTGTAGTGATACATTTGAGTGTGTGAACAAAAAAGCAGTGTTTAGGGTGCTTTTCTAATCAGCATGCACAGATAAATTTTCTCTTGCCAGTGGTAAAGCCAAAGAGAGGGTTTTGCAGAAATGAAACGTTGCTGAGATCTCAGAGACACAGGTGCCTTTTCCTTTTGCACAAGAAATAATTCCACTGCTAAAATAAGTGTTCTGAAGAACAACTTCAGGCACTTAAAATGAGATCAGGAAGTTGTTTCTTGGTTAGTCAGTAGGAGCACATCTCACCTGTTTACACTTCTACTCATTTCCCCAGAACTCTGGATTTGTAGCAAGTAGCGATGCTCTGAAAATTTTAGTGGGAAGAACCAAATGCACTTCAGATGATATGGCGAGGCCATATGAGTATTTAACTATAAAATTATGTTCAGCACCTTCTATTGAATTACTTAAACATAAAGCAATGATGTCTTTTCCAGGCTTGATATAACTTTCTTTCACAGAAATTTTGAAAGTTTAAGTTTAAGAATGCTAAGGAACGATCCTTTATTGATTTTAGTGGTGGAAAGACATGGTCCTCATACAATTATTTCAGCAGCTAAACCTTGCCTTCATGAATTTCTTCAGTTGCACTTGAAGCAGGACTTTGTACTAAGATCATAGAAACAGGCACTGGAAACAGTGGGAATGGAAATTTAGATGCTGCAACTCTGCCTTGTTTGGTGACTCCATAGTGAAAGGGAGTTACAGTGATTTACACCAGCTTAAAATCTGATCTTTAGCCTGGTCTTACATATATCTATCTCTATCTCTATCTCTATCTCTATCTCTATCTCTATCTCTATCTCTATCTCTATCTCTATCTATATCTATATCTATATTTGTGTGCGTGTATATATATATATATGTGTGTGTGTGTATATATATATATATCTATATATGTATATGTATATTCACACCTCTATCTATCCATCTGTCCATGAATAGGATAGAACCTAAATATATAATCAAATGGTGGAGTGAAGAGATCACAGAATCACAGAATTAACCAAGTTGGAAAAGACCTCAGAGATCATCAAGTCCAACCTATAACCCAACACCATCTAATCAACTAAACCATAGAACTAAGTTCCTTGTCCAGTCTTATTTTAAAGGCTTCCAGGGATGATGACTTCACCACTTCCCTAGGCAGCCCATTCCAATGGACAATTTCTCTGTGAAGAATTTCTTCCTAACATCCAGCCTAAACCTCCCCTGGCACAGCTTGAGCCTGTGTCCTCTCATTCTGTCACTGGTTGTCTGGGAGAAGATGATACAATCTGGAAGATTTTAAACAACCATGCAAAATTTTCAGAGCTCTGAAAAAAAAAAATGTCTATAAATGACAATCAAACTTTTAGAGACAATTCATGTGTGCTCAATTCTGTACTATCTTAAGGTGATTGGAAGCTTGAGCAGACTCACGTCTCTTCATTTTAAGTATGAAATCAAAAGTTTAAGGGTTAACCAAAGACAGGTGTTGCATGATACAGAGAAAAAGAGGAACAGGAAAGTGGCAGCACAGAGTAAAACAAAGCCTTAATTTCAAAGCTGCATTTAGAAGACAAATAATAGCAGGACAGAAGCGTAACAGAAACGGAATGCTCATACAAACTTACACCAAAGGTTTTAAAGGACTTGACAGATGATTCAGTTGCCCTAAATTCTTGTCCCAAACCATACATGTACAGGTCAGTCCCAGAATGGTTTAGTTTTAAAGATTACTATGCTCATACACTGTTAATGTAGACAAACTGTGATAACCCAGCAGTACTCAACTTTCATATCTGTAGGGTGTATAATGTCATGCACACTATTTCCAAAACTCTGTATGAGTGACCAAATGAGCCTTTTCCTGAAGTTTAGATGTTTGTTGTGTTTACCTTTTTAATTACTTGACTTTTAGCATTTTATGTGCTCAACTAAGCTCAATATAAACCAGAAAGAATTGCCTCAGACAAGTACTACAAATAATGAATTCAACAGATTCGTATTTGTTTTAAATTGACCACAAAGTGAGGTTGCAGATTACTTGAGATGGAAATGTATGTCTGTGGGCTTATTCTTGATTCCTCATGCATAATGTCTAAGATATTACACATAGTCTAATGCTGGTATTTCCCAAAGATACTACTGTTGAAGACTTAACCTCAAATCACTTGGAGTAAATTGTCAGTAAACAGAACAAAAATGTTTTGATGTTTATGAAAAGCTATCCTGAACTCTCTGAAGTTATGGGGTTTTTTCCCAGGTTGGTTTGGAAATGCTTCAAAATGAGCCTTTCTTGTGGGATTTGACTCTTCAGATTCTGTCTCCAGACACAAATCAGAAGCAGAGAAGATGTTTAAGAGCTTTAAAAATCATGTAACTCAGAGGCAGTTCTAGAAATCAATGCTACCAGTGAGGATGGAGTTATGCTTTCCAAACTGTTTTGTTTTGTTTTGTTTTTTTACTCATTTCATTTTGTCTTTCAACCTTAACGCCAACATAGAGGCAATAATTTTTACTCTTTGATACAGAGTTCTGAAAGAAACTGATTTCAGCATTTTAAGACTGATCCTACTGTTGAGGCAGTCATTGGCTGAGTTATTCTCAAGTGGAGGACTTGCATTCATGCTGCCTCATTTCCTTGCTTTGTTGGATTTGTTATGTGAGCCTCCACTAAATTATATAATGCCTGTTTGTTGTGTATTGATTTTTATGTTAAAGTGCACAGGAGGTTGTTTCAATTCATTCATACAGAGAAATGCTTCATGAAATCTTAATCTACATCAAAATAGCTGCTACACTGAAAAAAAAAAAAAAAAACCAAAACCTCAAACCCTCACATTTCAGTTTTCACTATTCCAAGTGACATGATATTTTTGTTTACTTTTCTAAATTTTTAAATGTTTTGGGTTGGTTGGTTAGTTGGTTGGTTGGTTTTGTTTAGTTCAGTTCTTACATTTGCAAATTCATCAGTAAAGGGTGAGCTCACTGAGAAATCATTCAGTATTTTAGTATAGACTACAAACTCCTTTGAAAAGCCCTGCTACTGTAAGGGAACAATTTTTTAACTGGATGTAGGGTTTAAAAGACATCTCACAGAATCATAGAATCACAGAATGTTAGGGGCTGGAAGGGACCTCCAGAGATCATCCAGTCCAACCCCCCTGCCAGAGCAGGATCACCTATATCAGATCACACAGGAACTCATCCAGGCAGGTCTTGAATATCTTCAAAGAGGGAGATTCCACAACCCTTCTGGGCAGCCTGTTCCAGTGTTCTGTCACCCTCACAGTGAAATAATTCTTCCTCCTGTTTCCATGGAACTTCCTATGCCTCTCACTAAAGTTGTTCACTCATTGAACACAGATGTCCATCCAGCATGTAACAGAAAAGTCTTTCTACTAGCAGTTAAGTCTTCCCACTCACTCTTTTGATGCTCACATTTCAACAATTATTTTTTATTTCAATATAAGACAACACTTAAAAGCCAGCTGAACAGAGCAAAACATTGTTCTTTCCTACAGCCTTCTACAATAATGACAACTATTTTCTATGCAAGTCACAAAGGTAGCCCTCAGTGGTGAACACATTGCTGAAAAGTGTACAAAACATATTTTTTATTTTCCTCTTTAAGGCTCTTGGAAAAAAAAATACAGCAGAGTCCCAAATCAACACAGAATGATAGTGATGGGAGGGCCTGATAACCTCTGTGTTCCCTTCTTGCATTTTATAGTGAAAGATAATTTTAGTGTAATGGTTTTGTGGCTTCAAGACCCCCAAGAGAAAAATGAACTCTGAGTCTGAGTCTTCTACAGGTCCTTTCACAAAATTATTGTCTAATAGCAACCTCTTCTTTCTAAGAAAGAAATGGTTACACATCTAACTGAAGATCATAGAATCATATAATCACTGACTGGTTTGAGTCAGAAAGGAGCTTTAAAGGTCAACTAGTCCAACCCCCTTCAGTGAGGAGGGATATCTTCAGATGAGGTTGCTCAGGTCTAGAGTACTTTCAATCTCCTTGCACCCAGCACATGATCACTCCTCTCTGCAAGCACTATCAAAACAGATAAATGTCATTCCATGCTACATTTAGATACTTGACACTACTCAAATGATACTGCTCACACCAATCCTGAGTTAAAGGATTCTAAATGCCTTGGGAGGTGTTTTCTGCATAGCAGCAGCTGATGAGGACAAAGCTGTAGAACAAGTACTCTCTCATCAAGCAGGAATCACTGCATTGCCTGTGTTGGTCTCCCCAAGAGCTCCTGGACCAAAGAGTGATGACCACAAGGTAGGTGAACACTCCTCATCACTCTGCAGAATGCAGGCACAGACTACACATGATACAAAGGATATACAGCTTGTATTGTGTTGGGAAGGAGGTAGGAGGAAGCAAAGGGAATTTGCTGAGGAACACAAATATCTGTAAAGACATTCAGATAGATGAAAGGATTGTGCCAAGCTTGGCAGTAGGACAAGATGTGTCCTCCCAGTGACAGTAACAGCAGAGTAGTGCACAGAGCTATGACATGCTTACTTTCCCCTGGTCCCCAAGTCAACTCTCAAGTACACCTTGCAGAAGTCTAGATGACAGCTGAGCTCCTCTAACACCTCAGTCTCTGTGTACCTCTTTGAAATTGAGTGACTGACCTACCAAGACAGCCCTAACACCTTCAATTTGTAGGAGTAACATAAAGAAAACTCCAAATGTCAAATCTGCAGAACTCACATTAAATTCAGAACAAGGACAATGTTCTAGATATCTAGAATTCCCCATAGAACAAAACCTCTGTTTTCCAGCCCAGATCTGTGACTTAATATGTTCCTACAGTTTATTCTCTTCAAAAGTTTATTTCACTATCTTAAAACTCCACCTAATAATTCAGAAGTGACGATGCATTTGAAATGTGAACAAACTCCTGTTCCAGACTTCCCCATTTTTTGTTTTCTATTATAAAACAAAATGAAAATCCAAATTTTTACACTTTCCAGTCTTTGATTGCATACATATGTTGGATCTTAGACTATGGGGGGCACCAGAGCTGCTGCTTTTATTATGTTGATCTTCAATGCACTGTTGGATTCTGATTGTCCAAATAGTGGTCTTATTTGTTCATTTTTTTGAGATACTGATGGATAGAATTAGAACTTAACCTTTGGAGTTATGTAAAATATTGTAGCCATTATCAAAACTGCTTTGTAAAAAGATGAAAGAAAGAGAAACAAATGAGCAAACAGAAAACCACAAATCAAATCAAACAAAAAAAAACCAAAACCCAAACCAACACCATTGTATCAAGTTAAATATTAATTTAAATGTGTTTAAATGAAACAGTAACAAAATCATTGAAACAGAAACGGAGTAGTTTCAGAATCTTGGTCTCCAATCTGTCAAGGCATGAGGAAAAAGGGAAGTGCAGATGTGTGGAACTGGGAAGGAAAAATGAGAAAGGAAAATAGTAATATCATACAATCTGAAGATATATATAATGAAATATTAAACTGCTAGTAACATTTTAAATGGAAATGCTCGTTTATATATAATTAGTGGGCTTCTGTAGGATCTTTTTTATGTTAATCGAATTTGCATAGACTTAAAAGTCAGGTGAGCAACTACAGAGAGGTTCCATTTCTATTACATAGTTGTTGAACCTCAGTGAATACCATTCTAGGAATGATTTGGTGTGTAATTAACATACAATAGCTCTCCTCTTAAAAAATATATTAAATCCCTATTTGAGGCACTTAAAGTGTTAACTAAATGTTCATACCTACAAGGTGGTAATTTTGCATTTGTGGTAGCAGTCAAGGTCTAATAACTCTACAATGATGAAGGTTAGAAAGTCTGAACTCCAATCTCAGATAGGTGATTTTTAATCTAATTTTCCATGTACCCACTCAGAAGACAAAAAGTGATCATTTTGCTTTTTCATTCTTCACTGGATGAATCAGTAAAATAACACAAAAATAGTAATTTTTTCCCCCTGTTGTTATAATTTTAATGTATTCGTGAATGTTTAGCCAAAACAAGTGCTAGCTGAGGTTTCATTTTCTTTTTGGACAACTTTTTCAGCTCAAGAAAATAAAACCTTTACTATGCCCAATGGGATTTTCCTCATATATTAAGCTTCCTTCTTTACCTCGAGGTATGGACAAAGTGTGCACCTGATCTGTTGCTAGTTTGCAGACTATCAAGTGTTGGAAGTGGAATTGAGAGCTAGAAAAGATATCACTATGCACTAGAACTCAGAGCTCATCAATCTATTTCCAAATTTATCATTCCATACATTATGTAGTCTTCGATCAACCCAGGTATTATGGTGCAGATTCAAAAACAAAGAGAAAAGGCTGAAACCTCAAGGAGGTAGGGCTGAGAGAAACCCAAATCCACCCCATAGTGTTATTGCAGATTGCTGGATTTCTAAGCATGGCATCGTAGAAAGTCAGCAGACCACCTGCTGAAAGCAAAAATATCTATCAGAACAGCATGGCTAGACCTAACCAATAAGCAACCTTGTCAGTAGGTTAAAATTCTGACCTGTGATACCCAGACTTGCAAGAAGTGACCCTGTACCCACTGGATTGCTCTCCTTTGAGACAGGAAAGGAGTAAATGGCATTGTAACTATCACATCCTTAGGAGTTCCTCCCAGGCCTCCATGTGGTGTATGGCTGAATAATTTTCATAGAGAAATGTAGCCTTTTGAAAGTTTTCTTTCTAATGCAGAAGAATGAGAAAGCATTAAGAACTTTAATTTTCCAGTAAGGTCCATTCATATGTGACAAAATATACCCTGTTTTTTGAGGAAACAGATTAGGTATATAATCAATAAACAAACCCAAGCCAAGACTATCTAGATCTTCCACGTAGCATAGATTTCAATCTCTCATGCACAGGCATTCAGATTTTTAACCTTATCCTCCTCCTCCTCCTTTGCCACTCCCACACCTGTAGCTGGCTCAGGAGGTCAGCTCTCAGGGAGGCAGGATGCCTAATAGGAGTCTGCCAGAACAGGTACTACTGAGTGCTCCAAAGACTCCCAATTCTGCTCCAAGCTGTGCCAGGGGAGGTTTAGGCTCAAGGTGAGGAGAAAGTTCTTCATGGAGAGAGTTGTTAGCCATTGGAATGTGCTGCCCAGGGAGGTGGTGGAGTCACCATCCCTGGAGGTGTTCAAGAGAGGATTGGATGTGGCACTTGGTGCCATGGTTTAGTAGTCATGAGGTCTTGGGTGACAGGTTGGACTTTGATGATCCTTGAGGTCTTTTCCAACCTTACTGATTCTGTGATTCTGTGATTCTGTGAAGTAGTTATTATGCAGGCACAGAATCACCAAACAGCACCAGTGAATGTTTTCATCTACAAGTGCCCACTTTTATGGCTTATTCAGTAACTTCTGATTATCACAGTGTCTTATGCCCACTGTTCCTATCAAGTCCAATGACACAAAAGCATGCTCTGCTCAGTCCTGTGCTTGGGTGCTCACAGCAAAGCTGCTGGGAATTTTCCACTACCGCCCTAAAGCCACAAGAGCAACTTGGTCAGTCTCCTAAATGTTGTTGCAACCCTTTCGATTTGAAAGCACAACTGGGGACATTTTCAACTTGAACTGCTTAACTCCTGCAGTGCTGGAGGCTAAAGTTCAAGTGAGACTTTCCCTTGCCCTGGTAAGCCACCCGCTTAGCACTCGGGGCACAGGACAAATCTCTGCAGTGCTGATGTTCTTCTGAAGACTGAATTTACAGTAGCAATGTCTTCTGGAATCTATAACTGAAAGAGGAAAGTCTATTTTTTGCTATTACTTTTTAAATTACATGACAGTAAGGTTGTTTGTTTTTTTTTTTAACTGATGACATACTGATGAGCTGCATGTGGGCAAGGATATTTCAGAAGTGGAACTGAGCTTGTTGTAAAGACAAAAGAGAGTCAATGACTTTGGCATTACCTACAGTGAGGCATCACTCATCATGTAGTTGGGAGAAGTTTCAGCAGAGGCCAAAAGGTTGTGCAAGTAAAACTAATAGAAACAGGTGACTTTTAAAATGTCCTGCACTTGTAAGAGCCTGAACAAGGCAGCAAAAAGTATCACCCATTAATTTATGATCATTATTTCAAGTTGCAGTGACATAAGTAACTTTTACTTTCTAAACCAGCAAAAGAAATATACCTCATTATTGAACCTCATAATGATGCTTTAGGAGCTTGAAATCCCAAAACATCACCTGACTGATTTTTGAATAACTCACAAGATGAATCTTTATGCACATAACAGATCTTCCAGGATGATGTTTTGCAGAGTTCATAAAAAGAACCTAATCCAAGACTTGTTTATAAACCAGTTCTGAGATCTGGCTCCTTCAGACTAATTTTCTTCACTATTTTACCTGGTTGATAAATAAATCAATACAATGACCCAACAGTTTTACTACATATGGTTAACAAAAGGAGTTTAAATAGGTTTCAGAGTGTTGGTCACACTGAAGCTTGATTTTTTAGGTTTGAGGCAGCCACCAAAAAAAAAAAAAAAAAAAAAAAAAAAAAAGTATAATAATCCATATAAATAGGCTATTTTCTTATAATTTTTCTGTATTTCTTTACACAGAGGCAATCATGTGAATTGGAAAATAATTCCTATTAGCTACAGGCTAAGAAGGATTTTCTTTTTAAGTGGAGGTTGATATTGACTCTTCAGTTATCATTCTGTATATTCATAAAGATTGACATAACACCTGCAGCAGTTATGAGGCTGCCACACCACTCAGACAACATGTAGGCTGGGAGGGGACAGAGCTGGGACAGCTGACCCCAGCTGAGCAAAGGGGTATTCCATACCATATGACATCCTCTCAGCATACAAACCTGGGGGAAAAAGAAGGGGAGGACACTTGGAATGATGGTGTTTGTCTTCCCAAGTAACTCTTACATGTGAGAGAGCCCTGCTTTCCTGAAGATGGCTGAACAGCTGCCAGTCCATGGGAAGCAGTGAATGTATTCCTTAGTTTGCTTTTGTTTTGCATAGCTATTGGTTAATCTATTAAACTGGTTTTGCCTCAACTTACAAGTTTTCTCATTTGCACTCTTCCAATTCTCTCCCCTGTTCTGCCAAGGGGAAGAAGCTAGTGAGCTCCTGTATGGTGCTGAGTTGCCAGTGAGGATTAAATCAAGACAAATAGAGAACATAATGAAGGAGAAGCTAAGGTTTTTGTGGGGAGTGGAAGATAAGGGTAAAGATGTGTCTGTAGGATGTGTCTGTAGACTTTGGTAGACCTTTCATGTATATCATCCTCTTTACATGTCAGTTATCTGAACACGAAATGTTCTTAGAAAAAGAAAGAAAACTTCTTGCAATCAGCTTCTTTGCCTGCTCCACCATTCCTGTAACTTCATTATGGCTTCCACTTGAAAAGTAAGAAAAATGAGTTTCCCTAGTGAGATGCAACTTTTAAATTATTATTTTTTTTAAATCTTGTCAAGTTAAATCTGGTGGAAATTTTTTTCTTTTGTCCTGTCAGATTGCTTAGGACTGGATCCTGCAAAGAATGAAAAAATTGATCTTAGTCCACAAGGAAAACCAGATTTGTCCTGGACAACAGTTTAATTTTTATGAGCTTTGCAAACTTAAGCTCCTTACTTCCATATATGTTTGTGGTAGTAATAAAGGTCCTCAGTCTTAATAAGAAATCATAGTAAAGTCTTCAAGGTATTGCTTGCAGATGCAGTTCTTCCAGAACTATCTGCACTGGAAAGCTTAGTTAGGTGTTTCAATGATACAGGGGTGGAAGATGATGTGTTTAGCACTGTGCAGTGAGAGCTCACTCTACTGAGAGCCTAGGTAAAAAAAAAAGGAGTTCTGGCAGTAAGGCCAAGCCCTACCCCACACATGAGAAATGTTGATGTAAAGTATGGCAGCACGATGGTGGGGCTTACGGGAGGAAAAGTTATAGCAGGACATGGTGGACAGAGTGATACTGCATCCAACAGAAAATGGTCCATATAGAAATCTACCTTCAACATCAATTATCAGACCAATATGTTCTCAAGTTAACCTAGGGAAGAAAACTGCAGGTCATCTCACAGGATCACAGGATGTCAGGGGTTGGAAGGGATGCAAAGAGATCCTCGAGTCCAACTCCCCTGCCAGAGCAGGACCATTCAATCTAGATCAGGTCACACAGGAACGCATCCAGGCAGGCCTTGAAAGTCTCCAGAGAAGGAGACTCCACAACCCCTCTGGGGAGCCTATTCCAGTGCTCTGTGACCCTTACAGTAAAGAAGTTCCCCCTTGTGTTGAGGTGGAACCTCCTGTGCTGCAGCTTACATCCATTGCTCCTTGTCCTATCCCAGGGAGCAAGTGAGCAGAGCCTGTCCCCTCTCTCCTGACCCCCAGCCCTCAGATATTTATAAACACTTATTAAATCCCCTCTAAGTCTTCTCTTCTCCAGACTAAATAGCCCCAGGTCCCTCAGCCTCTCCTCATCAGGCAGTCCTCCAATCCCCTAATCATCCTCATACATCTCCTTACATAAGAGGGTGCAGAAAAGTTGGCAAAAACGTTCAGCCTTTCCAGACTAAAGGCTCTACAGCCTGGTTTGAATATGGCAAGGTAAGGAGGACAAGCTATAAAATGTGAAGTTGATGAGAGGCCCAGCACTACAGCACACATCATTGAAAATGAAAGAGAAGGTGAACTTTCAGGCTATTGGAACTGACAGAGTGGGTTGAAAGAGTTCACATAGATCACAGGCTTGAGTCCTGAAAATGTGCTGAGCAGAATAAGGCAAGAGAGAATGACTTAGAAAACAACTTCATCTGATACAACCAGATGTCAAACTTTTACTAAACAAAATTGATGTTTCTGTCCTTCCTTCAGTTCTGATTTACTTCTTCTCCATGACTTTTTGTTTTCCAGAAGATTGCTCTCCTGTTTGTTTGTCTTAAGAAAAGCTTTTTTGTGTAGTGATGTTATTTATTTTATTTTTTTCCTAGTGAGGGAAAAAAAAAAAAAAAAAAGAGAGATGCCTCAAAGAGTTCACCAGATTTTGGAGACGCTGCTAACATTCTGTGCTCTGCTGTTCTCTGTTCACAAAAGTGTGAGAAAATACCAGAGTCAGAATTGAACATCTTTCCTACCACTTTCACTCATCTTTTTTGGTGATTTTTCTTGTTGTGTCTTAAAGGAAAAGGAAATAAGACCTTCTAAGCTGTCTCAGCTAATAATTTCCTCTTCAACTCTAGCTCCTTTCCTCCAAAAGGTATTATCTTATAATACAATCAAAAACACAGAGTCACAGATTCAAAAAGGTTGGAAAAGACCTCAAGGATCACCAAGTCCAACTTGTCATCCAAGACCTCAAGACTACTAAACCATGGCACCAAGTGCCACGTTCAATCCCCTCTTGAACACCTCCAGGGATGGTGATTCTACTACCTCCCTGGGCAGCACATTCCAATGGCAAATTACACTTTCTGTGAAGAACTTTCTCCTCACCTCAAGCCTAAACTTCCCCTGGCGCAGCTTGAGACTGTGTCCTCTTGTTCTGGTGCTGGTTGCCTGGGAGATGAGACCAAACCCCTCCTGGCTACAACCTCCCTTCAGGTAGTTGTAGACAGCAATGAGGTCACCCCTGAGCCTCCTCTTCAGACTAAACAAATCCCAGCTCCTTCAACCTCTCCTCGTATTTGTATTTGAGGCCTCTCCCCAGCCTCGTTGCCCTTCTCTGGACACGTTCAATGTTTATCAAAGTTTATGCAAAAAATAGTTATGTAAAATTATATAAAAAATTAACATCCTTTGCAATAGAATCCAGAGTTAGCTGATGTCTAACTTGTTTCTCATTGTATTTCTACCTTGAAATATTTATAAAAATAGTGGTTTAGTAGAGCTGTCTACCATTCTCCATTGTAAAGTGCTCTTGTGTTTTTATGATGTCGAATTTTAGCTGTTCAGATTGCATTTTCTATGGTAGGTATCCAACTTCAGATGCTTTCTAAAGAAAAACTCCACCCTTTCAACAAAACCACTTTTACAGCTCTGTCCTGCTGATAGAAGAAAGTGCCAATACTCATTTCACTGAGAGACTCTGAGCATATTATAACTTAGTTTTAGACCTGAAACCGTTAGGCAGAACATCACTTCCTCTGTGAAGGATATCCTCAGAATTCCACTTCAGCGCAGCCAAATTAAAATTATACAAACCATTGCACATCTTTCCTTCAGAATATGGAAGAGCCTGAACACGCCCTGTCCAAGATGTAGAGCATCTCTAGAATTTCCCTGCATACTGAATTGGATGAGCTGGTGAATGAAGAAAAAAGAAAAGAAAAGAAAAAAAAAAGGATTTTATCAGAAAGGCAGAAATCAACTCACTGCTTGAGTAACCAGGGCAAGACTAGAGTGGTGTGTAATGATTACAAAAGCAGTAGGTTTTAAGGAGGAATTTAAATGAAGAGAAGATTGTGGGTGTTAGCACATAGCACCAATGTGCTTGAAGGAAAAATGGCTAAGCAAGTGATCAGGGCACTTGGTCACAAGAAAATTGCCAGTGATGAGTCTGCTTGAGTGAGCACTCAGGGTCACGAACAAAGGATTGCAACATTTAGCCTGCAGTTTGTAAACACGCACCAAGTAAAATTACCAGTCTGATCCCTGCCAAAAGAAACATGAGGAAGATAAAAATATCAATCTGAATGCAGCATTAAAGCAATTAATTAATTATGATATTAAAGGGTATATGTTAAAACAGAAGATAATGTAATAGTTTGTTAATCGCATGCTAAATGTAGTCGTTGCTCAATTTAAATAGCTGTGATGTGCAATGCTGCATTACAATGGGACTATTTGTACAGTTATTACTCAACTTCATTAACTGAAGAAAAATTGACTCCCATATAAATCATATCTAGAGAGAGAAAGCATATGTTAGCTTACCAATAACATTATTGAGGTATAATGTGTCTATTGCAGTTCCATGCAAAAATGCATATTAGGGGAAAAAATATATATAATTCAAATAATACTCTTGCAAGTACAACATTAAATTAGCTATAATGAAATTTTTGGCTGTGGTTTATGATCTTCTTGAAAGCTAAATGCAAATTCTTCAGCTAGCTTTTGAGATGATTGTACTTTGAAATCACACATGTAGGCACAGAGTGTCGGTTAATTGTTTCTTCAGAGCCAATGAAGTGTAAAAAAAGTTGTGGTTTTTTGATTCAAGGAAGGAAGTGGTTTTTACCTAAACATTTCAGTTTTATGTATTTTAATAAATCTTTTGGAATGTATAAATGTCAAATGGAAGTCTTTTCTTCTGGGTGAGGACTGCCTTTCTTTCTGTCAGGACACAGAAAGTAAATCACCAGTGATACACAGTTTAAGAAAAATATTTTCAGTAAGATGAATATACAGGTCCTGCATTGATCCTACTTTGTTGCCCAAACCCAAAATTGAAATCTTCAAAACTTTATGGATATTCCACCCTCTCTAGGATTATTTCCATCAACATTTTCTGGTGTATGTTATTATGAATGTCTCAAGGTCATTATGAGACCTGATTCTTGGCTTTACAACAAAAAAATTATGGCTTGTACCTATCAAGACTGCATTCTCAATACAATTCCCTTGGGTCACAGTCTAATGAATTAATTAAAGAAGCAGAAGATCAAAAATCAAATCATCACCTTTCTCAGGGCACATGAACCTAAATTTACCCCATTTAGTCACTTCAAGGCATTATATTCCAAAAGTTGGCATTTAAATATGTGGGTAGTATATCTAAATACGTGGGTAGCATATCTAAATACGTGGGTAGCATAGGATATTTAAACATTCTCCACTCTTTGATGTTGTTCTGTTTTGCATGGGATACCTCAGTACTCATCAGACTTACCAGCAGGCATAACTCTTGTGCAACAGTTAGCATATTGGAGGCTGCAAAGCCTAGAATGCCCTGTACTAATGAATACTTAACATTAAATATTGAAACACTCACTTACATGAGGATGGGAATACAGTACTGCAGGCCGTGCATGGTCCTGATACCCTCTCATGATATAAAGTTTCTTTCACCATAACTGAAACTGTCTGTAAAACTCAGCAAGCTAATACTAAATCAACAAACAAATCACTTGGGTTTGTATTTCTGTACTTTTGGTTTGGTTTGGGTTGGGTTTGGGTTGGGTTGGGTTGGGTTTGGGTTGGGTTGGGTTTGGTTTGTTTAATTTTGTTTGGTTTTGGTTTGGTTTGGTATGGTTTGGTGTGGTGGTTTGGTTTGGTGTGGTGGTGTGGTGGTTTGGTTTGGTGTGGTGGTTTGGTGGTTTGGTTTGGTTTGGGTTTGGGTTGGTTTGTTTAATTTTGTTTGGGTTTGGGTTGGGTTGGTTTGGGTTTAGGTTGGTTTGTTTAATTTTGTTTGGGTTTGGTTTGGTTTGGTGGTTTGGTTTGGTTTGGTTTTGGTTTGGTTTTGGTTTGTTTAATTTTGTTCAGGGTTGGTTTGGGTTGTTTTGGTTTTGGGGGATTTTTGTGTAATTTTGTTTGGTTTTGGTTTGGATTGGTTTAATTTTGTTTGGTCTTGGTTTGGTTTGATGGTTTGGTTTGGTTTGGGGGTTTTGGTTTAATTTTGTTTGGGTTTGGTGTGGTTTGGTGGTTTGGTTTGGTTTAATTTTATTTGGGTTTGGTTTGGTGGTTTGGTTTTGGTTTGGTTTGGTTTGGTTTGGTTTTGCTTTTGGTTTGGTTTAGGTTTGGTTTGGTTTTGGTTTGGTTTTGGTTTTGTTTTATTTTGTTTGGGTTTGGTTTGGTTTGGTTTTGGTTTTTTTTTTAATTTGTTTGGTTTTGTTTGGTTTGGTGGTTTGGTTTGATTTGGTTTGGTTTTGGTTTTGGTTTGTTTAATTTTGTTTGGTCTTGGTTTGATTTGGTGGTTTGGTTTTGGGGGATTTTTGTGTAATTTTGTTTGGTTTTGGTTTGGTTTGGTGGTTTGGTTTTGGTTTGGTTTGGTTTAATTTTGTTTGGGTTTGGTTTGGTTTGGTGGTTTGGTTTGGTTTATTATGTTTTGGTTTGTTTTCCCCACCACTGGAAAGCACCTTGTGAGATTTCCTGTACTTCAGTATAAATCCAAACTCAAAATGGATATTAATTTTTGAGTTACAGAATACCTCAGTTGAGCTAATGCTATTATCTACAAGGAATTCTTTTAATATTCAAGGAAACTGGTCAGGTGCAGAACACAGGGATGATATCTTTTAGATGTTTATGCTGATAGCATCACTTAAGGTGCAGAAGTATGTACAGGAGTAATGTGGACTAAATGTGTGCCCAAATTTTATACCTATTTCTAGTCACCCTCCTTTTAACACGTTGTACAGTTTTAAATTTTTCCTTTAAAAGTTTTAATAGTGGGGAGGGGGGGATATTTCTTTATTCATTTATTTATTTATTTTCAAGAGTCTCTAATCCTTCAGCTTCCTGTAGAAATGTGGTTTCCATTTACATGTTCTGGTGATTCACTGTCGATATCATGAGTCCCTTACCCAGAGGTGTCATTATTTCCTATTGCTGCTACTCTGCTAGGGTGTCTGAATATCAACTTAACCTCTTCTGATACAGCAATATACTGATGGTGTTCCCAATGGGATGTTTTTCTGTTATGGACCGAAAAATCTTTTTAAATTTGTTCTTCTGGATGAAAACCTGTGTTCTGGTAGCAAATTCCTTTGATAGTGGCATAGAATCATACAATCATAGAATTGTTAAGGTTGGAAGGGAGACCTCAAGAATCATCCAGTTCCAACCGCCTGCCATGGGCAGGGACACCTCACACTACAGCAGGTTGCTCAGAGCCACATCCAGCCTGGCTGCAAAAACCTCCAGGGATGAAGTTTCTACCACCTCTCTGGGCAGCCTATTCCTGTATCTCACCACCCTCACGGTGTAAAACTTCTTCCTAACATCCAATCTGCATCTACCTTTTTCTTTTTTTTTTTTTTTTTCCATTCCCCCTAGTCCTATCACTACCTGACACCCTAAAAAGTCCCTTCCCAGATTTCTTGTAGTCCCCCTTAAGATACTGGAAGGTGACGATAAGGGTCTCTATTTTTGCCTTGTGATTTAACATAACAAATAATTAGTATGTATACTTTATTGATGAGTTTGGTGTTCTAAAATAGTATTTTAAGTGAGAAGTCTTTTTCTTTGCCCAGTTTCAATAATAGTGATGTGTGAACTAACATATATGTATATTCCAGATGATATTAAACCAACTCATTCTTATTACAAAGCCAGATTTTTCTTGCATTTATCAATTTAGTAATGCTGGCAAGCCATAAACACTAAACTGTTTGACAGTATAAATCAAAGTCCCTTTATCTTCCAATCCATCAGTACATTTCTTTGCTTAAAATGTATTACTCTGGCAGTTGCAAATATGTGGGGAATGCCAGCTACTGTGAAGATTTACATCACTAACATTTTTTCATGACAAACAATACAGAAAGATACACTCTGTGTGTGTGTCAGAGAGTGAAAAAATGTATTAAAACTCTTACTTTAAAAATCAGTTTAGTTTCATTCTATTATTTAATTTTATTTATGCATTGACTTTTTTCCCTTTTTTGATTTAATATTAATATTGAGTATAAACTTAAACCAAACTTCATTTAATTTTTAAAAGGACTATTCCAGCCATAACTACTCTTGTCAATTTCAGAAGGAAGTCAGCAAGATACTGTCATGGGAATCTAAGGGAAGATGGAAAAACAGGGCTGAGGCTTGATGAAAGATGTATTTGCTTAGACTATGGCTCTTATATAGGTCTTTTTTTATAATAAATCAACATACAAACAGAAGTTCTCAATACTGGGTGATCAACAAGAAAATTCTTGTACCCTAAACCTAATCACAACCTTATTCTTCATATCTTGCTCAGGAAAGAAATGATTGCCTGCTCTCAGAGGGTAGCATTCACTCTTAGGTGCTCTCCATCATCTTGTATGACAAAAAAACCACAGCTCAGTCTCTATTCAATTAGCTGAGTCTGAATTATTTCTACTCCAAAAGACAATGCAGACTTCTGATTTTGCAATGTATGACCGATATCTATAGAAGTAGTACACAGGCACTAATTTTTAAGACTAATTGTTTTTCACCACACCCATCACCTCAAGGCTAAGGTAATTTAGGACTTCGGGTTGGGCAAGAAAGCTTTTATGCTCTGATGAAGTTTGCAGGATTGCAAAGTAATTCTGATTAACAAATTGAGGTCATGACATTTGCATTTTGGGAAAACAAACAAAGGGAAAATAAATAGCAAAAAACACCCACCACACAAAGGAGAATGGTATTAGGGTGGCTCAGGCCAGTGATGGAACTTAGTGATTTTAGGATGCAAGCCCTCCCTACTGCATTTCCCACTGTTTGGCAAGAGATTACAAATCCAGTCTACTGCCTTTATTAATTTGTCAGTGAGTTACAGGAGTGGGAGAACCTTGCTCCATGAGGGAATGAACCAGTAGCTGAGGTGGTATTAAGGGAGGCAGGGCAGTGGCCTGACCTGTGAGGTGCAGTTCCCCAAGATCTGAGCACAGCAGATAGATCCAGGTGTTGGTAAAAGGATCCTTAAACTTACAGCACCGAGTTTATGTCCGTAGTGAAGTGATGGTGGTGCTCATGTGTTCCTTTAAAAACAGTGATTATAACTGTGAGCAGGTCAGAAGAAATATGGGTTTTATATGTTTGGAATTCCAATAACTTGTCAGGATTTAGCCATCTCCCCAAAACTGAAGTGAGTTGTAGAGATTTGTCACACTGCATAGACACATGCCTACGTGTTCAGAGCTTCTGTTTCTGCTTGACCTTCCATTTGTGTCCTAGTGCAGCTGGCAGTTTATCCAGTGATGCCTGTTTTGCTTGCAATTTTATTTAGCCTACAGCCTGTAGTTTGCAACTAAGAATATGCAGAAAGCAAAATACCACTGGGCTAGTAAGTCAGGCAACTCTGCGGGGACTGCAAAACTTGGCTGTTGTTACCCTCTTAATCTCGTGTGGTCACTGGCGGGGTGAGTGTCTCCCATGATGTAATCACTCATTATGATGAGTTCTACCATGGAGATGCTGCCTACAGAGATATATTTCAAACACATGTAAAAACACAATATGAAAGATGGATTCTGCATCTTCCAGCATATAGTAGAACAGTTGGCACATGAATAAAGACATTCAAATGAAAACACCTTCTGAATCCAGTTCCAGCTCAGAGGAATTTAACATTTAGCAGAGCAATCTTCCACCTCACACCTTTTCTTAAAAGTTCCCTAAATTTTCTTTTCAGAAAATTTCTACAATTAACAAGATTATTTGTACAACGATCCTCTTCTTGTGTATATTTTCATTATCTGGCTCTGATTAAAAATGGCTTCCTAACAGTAGAAAAATAAGCATTGTCTTCAGGGAGGGTTGATCTGGTTTACCACGGTAATTTAATTTTTCTTTATTGTATTTTACTGCCTCAATATGTTAAAGATTCATGTTTTCAAGCTTCTCTGCTGACCATTGCCTTGCCTAGTGAGTTTTGTTGCTCATGAAAATTATTCTCATATTTACATGTCTCTAAATATTTTGGCATGCCACTTTTGCCCTTTCTAGAGCAAAATCTAGTGGCATTTCAAGTCCTTTTATTTTTTTTTTTCCCAGTATGCAAAAGACCTTTTTGAAAAGAAAACTGATTGTGTAACAGTCTTTAATACTTCATCAGAGAACTTTGGCTGCTTCTGAGTTAAAGCTTAAAGTGGCAACAGTTCGATTCTGACATGCTTTGCAGTTAAGCAGACCATGTCTTAAAGCAGCTTTTAAACCCTTGTGCTTATGCCTTTTAACTAGAAAGAATCATCATTAAGCTAACTTCTGGTCATACACATCTAACACTGCACAAATGACAGAATGACTTTCATGTACAGCAGACTGAGAACTAAAATAAAACCTCTAAACCCCAGAACTTCATAGATCTGTTGAACTATTTCACTGACATATCAGAAAGTACATATTAACAATTACACTGCAGTCAGTGGCAAACACTTTGTATAGGGTAATTGTGACGTCTGGCACAGAAATGAAAGGAATAACATTAATCAAACGTCAACATTCATCCCAGCAATGTGTTTTGTATTGTCCAGAGGATTCACTCCGTGACAATTATATCCGGGTTACCTTTTGCAATTTTCTGTCTCAAAGTGGTGAATGTTTAAAAGGAATAATAATAAGCTTCCATACCTTCCCCCACCCCAAAGCCCTTGATTTATTATCAACACAAACTGCAGCACAAATGTGTATACCAATGGTCTACCAAAATCATTAGAACCTTTGCCTAGACTGCTCTGAAGATAATCCATCAAGGTCATAATCAAATGTAAGTTATAACCTGCTCAGAAAGAAATAAAAATAGAGAAAATGGATACATCAAAAGGTTAAAACTGTAAAAGCCTGACACGGAGAAGCTTATCAGAAAGGAAATGTTCAAGACCTCAGTCACCCTAGAATCAGGTGGGGTTTCATGGGCAAGGGAAAAGGTGGACAATGACAAATATGGCCAGGTGGTTGCTTTGTGGCACAGCTGTGTTTGAAGCTGTGCTGTGCTGAACTGAGCACCCAATGCTCAAGGCCACACAGAGTTATTAGTGAGTTAGGAAAAGCTTACCAGCTGTGGGCCTTCAGCTTATAACCACCTTATGTTTGGAAGAAATTGGGTGTTTCCAACAGAGCTGGCTTGTCCTTAGCTTATAACTAACTGTTCCATAGCTATATTAGTCATATTTTGAAAAATATTCATTTGAAAAATATCCACCTCGGTCTTTGTTGTTTGTCTGTTTACTTCTGAAAACAAGTATCTTAGGAGTGTGCCATCAGCATGGCACTCGAGAGCTGCATTCTGTAGGATGCAAAAATGTGAAGTGAAAGGTCTCCAAACTTGACAAGAGAAAGAGATAGTCCTTCCTTATGGGTCTCTGCAGCAGAGAAACAGTGTTTTGTCTTGTTTTCCTAAGTGCTAACTCATGCAATTTGATGCACAGTGGTGTCATACGTTTCTTGTACTTCAGTTTCTGGGTGGTAAATAAGTTCTGAAACAACTGGATCACTGAAAATATTGGTCAGTCGAGTACTGAGATGTAATAGGATGTTCTACCCCAAGTACCAAAAATTTGAATATCCCAAACCTGTCCCTCCAAACTATCATGATGACTCATCAACATCTTCTCAGCAGAATGTTCCATATATGCCTCCTCGTTATGTTATGACACATACCAACTCCTGCATTATGTTCTACATTTACGTGAGATGAAAGGACAAATTAGAAATGCCAAGGTGTTATTTATCCCAACCTTTTATTTCTTATAATGTTGCCCTGCTTCAGCATAGATCATATTCAGGCAACACATTACAGGAAGATGACAAATTGATTCTTCAAGCTTCTAAATGCTCAGTGATTTTTCTAGCAGAACATAGACCCCAAGACATTTGGAGAATTCCCTGTGGCAGGAACATTCACATGCAGCATTGCACTTTTTCCAGTCACATGCAGGATTTCAAAGCAGGAGGAAGGAGAAATGGCTGATAAAAAAAATTCTAAATAGCAGATAGATTAAAAGGGCATTACATTAATTACAAAAGTAGTGCAAAGTGGTAATACACTGTATGTCTCTTTATAAAACAGGTTCTTTTCAGATAAGATATGTAATGCAACAGTAAAAACTGAATTTCTACGAGTTTGATGTCACACTACAGAGAATATTATTCCCTATAGGAGAACCCCATACAGTTAATATTTGGACAAATTCTGTGCTTTAGTTTCTTCCAAAAGAAAGAATTAACCTGGCTTCAAATTGTTTTAAGATATTTCTTCTCTTACAGTTATGTTCTATGTCCTGGTTAAAATGGAACTCCTCAACTCACAAGCTGGTGGCTTTCTATGATGGAGTTACAGCATCAGTGGATAAGGGAAGAACAACAGATGTCATCTACCTGGATTTGTGTAAAGTTTTTGATACTGTCCGGCATGACATCCTGGTCACCAAATTGGAAAAGTATGGACTTGAGCAGTGGTCCTCCCTCTGGATAAGGAATTGACCAGGTGGTTGCACTCAGAGAATTGTGGTCAATGACTCAAAGTCCAAATGGAGACCAGCAAGAAGTGGTATCTCTCAGGGGTTGGTATTGGGCCCAGTGCTCTTTACCATTTTTGTCAGCAATGTGGACAGTGGAATTGAGTGCATCCTCCACAAGTTTGTGGATGAAACCAAGCCCTGTGGTCCAACTGGCACACTGGAGGGAAGGGATGCTATCTGGAGGGACTTGGATGGTCTTGAGAGGTGGGCTCAAGCCAACCTCATGAAGTTCAACAAGTTCAAGTGCAAGGTCCTACACCTGGGTTGAGGAAATCCCAATTACAAATACAGGCTGGGTGAGGAGTGGCTCAAGAGCAGTCTCAAAGAGAAGATGGGATCAGTTGATCAAAAACTCAGTGTGAACTGGTGAAGTGTGCTTGCAGCCCAGAAGGACAACCGTATTCTGGGCTGCATCAGAAGAAGCGCAACCAGCAGGATGAGGGAGGTGACTTTCCCCCTCCTCTACTCTCATGACACCCCTTCTGGAGTACTTTGACCAGTTCTGGTGCCCCCAGCATGGGGGACATTGAACTGCTGGAGCAGGTCCAGAGGAGGACCATAAAGATGATCAGGGGGCTGGAGCACCTCCCCTGTGAAGACAGGCTGTGAGAGTTGAGGCTGTTCAGCCTGGAAAAAAGAAGACTCCAGGGAGACCTTACAGCAGCCTTCCAGTACATGAAAATAGATTACAAGAAAGCTGGTAAAGGACTTTTCACAAGGGCTTATAGTGATAGGATGAGAGGGAATGGATTTAAGCTTGTGTAGGGTAGATTTGGACTAGATATTAGGAAGAAATTCTTTGCAGTGAGGGTGGCGGGACACACGAACAGGTGCCCAGGTAGGTCATGGATGGCCCCTCCCTGGAGGAGTTTAAGGCCAGATTGGATGAGGCCTTAAACAAACTGGTCTAGTAGAAGTTGTCCCCACCCATGGCAAGGAGGTTTGGAACTAGATAATCTTTAAGGTCCCTTCCAACCCAACCCATCCTATGAATCTATGAACTCCAAGAAGCATGCCTTCTATTTATAAGTGGACAATATCTTTTTCATGAGCATATTTAATTCATTTTGTTCATGGAAGTTCTGGCAACATGCATGTGCAAAACACAATTATTAGCCTAAAAAAAAGGGGTCTAAGTCTAGAGCCCGTAATGGGGTATATAGCCTGGGATGTAGAAGGCTGTATTCTCCTATACCACAGGAAAATATTCCTGCATAAGAGAGATTTCTCACTGTCTTCTTCCTTGTCCTTACGTGCTTGACACAGAGCAATAGCTTTCTTAATTCTTGCTAGGTCTTCTGGTGATTCAGTTCATTGGCTGTTGAAACAGTCCAGGAGAGACCTGCAGCTCATGGTTAGAGCACTCTCCTGGAATATCTGAGGCTTTGCCTCAAAGCAGATAAAGGAGCCCAAATACAGGTGTTTTTTGTCTAAAAAGACTCACTGCCTGGCTTGGAAACTGGGTTTGCAAGTAGACATACAGTCTTCAAATTAAACTAGTTATTCTGAAACTCATTGTGTGTATAGTTTTCTTAATTCAATTAGATGAATATTCTGAGGAAAGAGTTGGTGTTTTCCTCAAAAGTATGTTTGTATGCTTGCTTATTTCAGTTTTCTGATTTCACTGACAAAGTTATGGTGAAAGGAAAATTAAAATGTTTTCATTAATTGGTGCTTGCTTACCATTAGCTGTCAACTGAAAATTCAGTTTTGTCCATATGGTTATTTTTTTTTGAGTTGATACAGCTTTGCACCACCCTAATTCTTAATCCTACAGATCTGTAAACTATCTTGAACTACAACTGCATAAGTAGAAACATTCTATAAAATGTGGAGTATTAATGTCAGAGCTGTTGGTTGGTTAGAAATGAGACTATAGCTTTCTGTAGCACAGTTTTGTGCTTTCTGTACTACAGTTTTCAGAGTTCAACTTGATTGGCTTGCCAGTACTGGATACAATGCAAGAGGAAGGTGTTTGTGGTCTGCTGCCTTTCTTTTTTATGCACATTTGCTTGGCAAAAGAGGAAAACTACACAAGTCTCCTATCAAAAAAGGAATAAAGGAATGAGGTGGACTTTTAATACATTAAAAAAAAATTAAATTAAAAAAAAATCCCTTCTGAATATGTTTCTTCACAGCATTCCAGTTTCAAAGATAATGATTAGTGTTCTCTTTAGATTTTGGTTAAAACAGAGAATTGAGCACTGTGTTGTTTCTTTTTAGAGAGCACAGAACAACAGGAGCGCTTGCACATTTTTTTTCCTAATCTGTACCTTCTCACTTTCCCAAGCTTTCTGATGTCTTTCCAGTTTGGAGCTCCTGCTTAGATAAAACAGATGACTTTCTGGGCCTGCTTCTGCTAACAGCAGGCAGGAGCAACGGTGACTGATTGGTTGAAACATGAGGATTAATGGGTATTTATATTTCATTAAATTTTATGCTCACTGGAGAATAATGTATCACTCGCAGATATTGAAACATATGTCAACCCTATCCACTTACATATAATTCAATTTGACTTAAATGCATTGATCAAATTTTATTAAAGTCCAATATATCTTCCAAAAAGGCCTGCTAACACAATATTGCTGCTTCACATTCATCAGATAAAAGGAGGCAATTGTGTTGTAATTCCATTTATAGCATTTTTTTTTTTTCGGGAAAAGGGAGATTATTGTGAAGTGAATACTCATTACAAGGTGACTGGCTCTGGCTGAAGGACTTGAGACTGAGATTATTAAGGGAATTCTCAAGTGGGGCCCTTTAGTTAAAATTACCCCAGGGTGGGTCATGCCTGTTTCATCCCCAATGGAAAAGAGAGCTCAGCATTGTTAACAATATTATCCGGGAAAGTTTGTCATGCAAGGGTTTGGAATATGCAGCCAATATTTTTCTTTTCCTGTTTTTTTTTTATTTAATTTTTTTTTCTCTTTGAGTTCAGTTTATGAATCACCCATAACTGTCTTTGAAAAACTACTTCTGATTATTTTTTTCCCTACATCCCTTCTTTTTATTTGACTTCTGCAATTACTCTTCCTGTGATGATTAAGGAAAATATAAAATGTTTATTTCTTCAGTGTTGCACAGAAAGGGAGGGGTATTCATGTAAAGTCCCTCTTACAAAACAACCACAGTAGTTTGTGCTACATGGCATAGAATTTAAAAAACGAGGTTTTAGCCCTACTAGTGAAAAGAATTAAAAGCTGTTTAAAGCCAAGCTAATTCAGTCCTCACTTTCAGACTGTAAGTGTTTAGGGCAGTGGAGTTGGTGTAGTATGTCTTAGCAAGTTTTTCTTTTGTTTCCTGCTTATGTTTTATTTGGGGTTAATCTGCTGGCACTCCAATATACAAGTGAGCACAGGCCTTTCAAAGAGAAAAGAAAGATTATTGGCCATGAAAGACATTCAGGAGTCAAAATAAGGGAGTGTGAGCTACCCTCAGGAAACTTAAAAAAAATATGTTTACATCATGTGGGATCTAAGCACATTGCTATCTCACAAGGGTTGAAATCACTTTCAAGTCCTGGTTTCCTACTTCAGTGTAAGTATAATGTCTCTAGTGTTAAGCTCCCTGAAAAAGCTTTCACCAAATCAGGGGAGTCTTAACTCCAACTAATGTTTCCTCTTTTTGCCATATTTTTTATTTCTTAGAGGTGCTATTTTGTTCTTCATTGATTACCTGCCCTCTCTTCTGAACGTTCTTTATGAAGACATCACCTAGGACATTACATAGGCAGTGGGTTTATGCAGGCTGTGTCAGCTAGCACATTTGTGAACACACACATTGTCCTCAGCATGTCTTTTTGTTGTTGTTGTTTGGGTGTTTGTTGTTTTTTTTAAATGCACTTTCAGGAATAATGTTTCTTTACAAAAACAAGAGGAAAGGACAAGTGAAAAAAACCCTTCATTTCAAGAGGTCATAAAAGGAATTTCCTCCAAGGAATATAATTCACATCTTCATGCAGTGGAATTGATAGAGATGTGGTCCATACTTCAATTTTATTGCAGCCCAGGAATAACTTGCTTGTGAAACTTATCAGATACTGTCAGATAAACATATTCTTACATGTAAATGTGGTGTAAAATATGCTTGCAACATTATTGAGAGCAGTCCTGTCAAGAAAGGTTTGAGGGTGAAAAACTGATTAAGAACAACAATGTATATTCACAGCCCAGGAAGCAAATCACATCCTGGGCTGCACCAAGAGAAATGTGACCAGCAGGTCAAGGGAGGTGATTCTGTCTCTCTATTCTGGTGAGACACCACATGTGATACTGTGTTCAGGCCTCAGCATAAGAAAGTCATGGACTGGTTAGAGTAGATCCAGAGCAGGGTGATGAAGATGATCAGAGGGCTGGAGCAGCTCCCCTATGAGGACAAGCAAAGGGGATTGGGGAAGAAGGAGGGGAGGGAGAGAAGGGGAAGGGGATACCTTATAGTGAATTTCTAGTGCTTAAAGGGGGCCTTCAGGAAAGATGGGGAGGAACTCTTCCTCAGGGAGTGTAGTGATAGCATGATTGATAATGCTTTTGAACTGATTAGATACTGGGAAGAATATTTTTACTGTGAGGATAGTGAGTCACTGGAACAGGTTGCTTAGAGAAGTTGTGGA
Source organism: Indicator indicator (assembly GCF_027791375.1). Classification (NCBI taxonomy): domain Eukaryota; kingdom Metazoa; phylum Chordata; class Aves; order Piciformes; family Indicatoridae; genus Indicator; species Indicator indicator. The sequence continues at coordinate 37,422,518 of NC_072015.1, read as the reverse complement.
TGTCCCCTTCCTTGAAGTGTTCAAGCTGAACTTTAAGGTCTCTTCCAGCTCAAGTTTTTTTATGATTCTATGACAATTTCTAATTTTTCTGGAAGGGAATAAACCAGTGAAGGCAATTCTACAACTGTTTCTGCACTATTGCTTTTACTGGATCACGTCTAGAAGGTAAAGCACAAATTTAACCTTAAAATCCTCCTCACAGCTTGGAATCATGGAACAGCTGAGGTGGGAAGGGTTTGTGGGAGGTCATATCATCAGCCTCCTGATCAAAGCAGTCAGCTGTGAGAACAGATCCAGTTTCTCAAGGCTTTAATTTAACCTGGTCTGAATATTCCTCAAGAATGAAGACTCCTCAGCCTCTCTGGGCAACCTGCTTTTCCCAGGCTGCTGCAAGCAAGCAGGTATACAGGTGTATGCTGGAAATGACATACTCTGTTACAGTCAGGTGTTGAAACACAGGCTTAAGTGGAATATCCAAGGCACTGATCCTCTGAAAGTATCACTATCATGTTATATTGTGATTTATGTAAAAGATGGGTAATAAATACACATAAATGTGAGCTTCCTGTTCCCCTATTGCTAATAATTTAGTGCTAAAATATTTAAACTAAGAGCAGCTCCAGATTCCTAGTACATAGACATCCGTTTAAACAAGGATGGTCATCTTGTGTGAGATTCCTTTGTACCATGGAGTCTATGCTGTTACTACATCCAGGATGAGGTGCCCATTTTGCGGAAAAAACTACATTTGTCTCTCTTTACTTTCACTCTTCTTTGCTGCACTTCCACTATTTTTTTTCTCCTCTCCCAATCCCTTCTCCCCAGTGTAAACTGAGCAAAGAATTATGACAACCTTTAGAGAAAGGAATTTGGTCTTGCAGTTCCTACACTCCTTTCTGTTTGGTTTCTCATCCACACATATACACATAACTGTTTTCAAGAAGTGAAGGTCAGAGTTGTATGTTCTCATAGCCATTCTGTGTAAGGAAGCTGATCTTCTCATAGATACTCCAGAAAGAAGAGGGGAAAAATAACAGTAAAAGGCTGATTTTTTTTTAATACTTTCTCATAAATAAATTCCTTAAGTCTAATACTATGATATTAGGATATTAATTGAGCTTTATCTGTCTATTGATTTTGGAAAGATATTACTATTACATTTGCTTATTGTAAATTTTTTTGTTCTTTATTCATTTACTCTTATAGCACCCATGGAAAAAAAAAATCACTCTACTGTCTGTAATTGTAAACTTCTGTAAACTTCTATTTGACTGGAGTGCTTTCTTCAGCGACTAGTACAATGCACTCAGGTTTCAGGATATTTTTTCCCAAATTTTTGAGGAAATCTTCCCCATACTTGAATCATCACCTTTGCAGACTCAACAAAGTGAGAAAATAAAAATCAACACATAAACTGGAGTTGAGACCTATGAGAGGCAATAGAATCATAGAATTGTTAGGATTGGAAGGGAACTCAAGGATCATCTAGTTCCAACCCCCCTGCCATCAGCAGGGACACTTCACACTAGAACAGGTTGCCCAGAGCCACATCCAGGCTGGCCTTTAAAGCCTCCAGGGATGAGGCTTCCACCATCTCCCTGGGCAACCTGTTCCAGTGTCTCACCACCCTCATGGGGAAGAATTTCTTCCTAAGATCCAATCTGAATCTACCCATTTCCACTTCATTCATTCATTCCCCCTAGTCCTATCATTACCTGACACCCTAAAATGTCTGTACCCAGCTTTATTATAGGCCCCCTTCAGATACTGGAAGGCCACAATAAGGTCTCCTCAGAGCCTTCTCTTCTCCAGACTTAATAGCCCCAACTCTTCGGTAGAACTCTTTGATGCTACAGGCCAGTGGGCAGATGATATCAGCCAAGAGAGGAAAGGCAGAAATAATTTCATACAGCTCCAGGTATCTGGGGTTTGTCAAAAATAACTATAAAGAAGTTCAGATTGTTCTTGTGAAACTTTGTTTTGTTTGAACTCAGTTTCATATGTGAAAAGAAAAAGAAAAAGAAAAAAAAAAAAGAAAAAAAAAAGAAAAAGAAAAAGAAAAGAAGAAAAGAAAAAGAAAAGAAAAAGAAAAAGAAAAAGAAAAAGAAAAAAAGAAAAAGAAAAAGAAAAAGAAAAAGAAAAAGAAAAAAAGAAAAGAAAGAAGAAAAGAAAGAAAGAAAAAGAAAGAAAAGAAAAAGAAAAAGAAAAGAAGAAAAAGAAAGAAAAGAAAAGAGAAAGAGAAAGAAAAAGAAAGAAAGAAAGAAAAGAAAAAGAAAGAAAAGAAAAAGAAGAAAAGAAAAAAGAAAAAGAAAAAGAAAGAAAAGAAGAAAAGAAAAAGAAAGAAAAAGAAAAAGAAAGAGAAAGAGAAAGAGAAAGAGAAAGAAAAAGAAAAAGAAAAAGAAAAAGAAAAAGAAAAAGAAAAAGAAAAGAAAAAGAAAAAGAAAAAGAAAAAGAAAAAGAAAAGAAAAAGAAAAAGAAAAAGAAAAAGAAAAGAAAAAGAAAAAGAAAAAGGAAAAGGAAAAGAAAAAGAAAAAGAAAAAGAAAAAGAAAAAGAAAAAAAGAAAAAGAAAAAGAAAAAAGAAAACACAACGAAAACTTGAAAAACCATTTACTCTACAAATAATTATTTTGAATCAACTGCCAAAGTAATTAAATACATATATTATACAAAAGTTAATTGCCTGTATGAACATGCAGAAATCCTCATGCAGCATCACTGGTAGTGCCACTATGCACAGAACAAAAAAGCCACACTGTATGATGTTGTGTTTCTCTATAGGATTTTAATAACCTGAGTTTGGGATGAATGCACCACTCATCAAACATGAAGCTAAGAAGGAGTTTACCAGATCATGTCATGACTTATGAAGGACAAACTTTCCTATTTGCTTTTCTTTATAAATAAAGAAAAAGCAACATTTCATACATCTTTAACACCCATGCAGACCCTTTCCTCAGTAAAAATAAGGCCATTCTATGCAAAATATTTTAAATGTAACATTGTCATTTGTAGTAGAATCTTATTATAAGGAAATCATGCCCATTCTTATCATATTTTCAGATATATTAATTTTAATGCTATGTTCTACTTTTCTTGTTCAGTTGCACCCCTGAATGACCAGCTGTTGGTGAATATTGTCTTTAGATACAGATCCCAAGCAACACTCATCACTCAGTCTTCCTTGAAGTACCATCCAGGTTTTTTGTGACTTCACTAATCCCCTCACAGTTTTGTGTTTCCTACATATGCTTCTGTCGGTGGGCACTCATCTTTGTGTTGTGTCCACATACCTGTTCTTCACAGACTTTTTTTCCTCCAGCTTCTGTTGCAATGCTGGAAATTTCTGCTCTTCTATTACTTGCTTGCTTATTGTTCAAACCACTTTTCTGTTGTTAAGAAGGACGTCGACAGCACTTCTTGATCCGAATTTAAGTCACAGTTGGCCTCAAAGTCACAAGGCCACATCTTTTGTCAGTCCTTAGTTTTTATCTGTTTTATTTTATTATTTTATTTTATTTTATTTTATTTTATTTTATTTTATTTTATTTTATTTTATTTTATTTTATTTTATTTTGATTTTGATTCAAGAAAGCTACTTATTCTTCTTTCATCAACCCATGAAATTAGCTTCAGGAGGGGTCTGTTTCTTAGTGCTCTCAAGGGCTGGTCTGTAAGGAAGAATACAAGTAGCCCAAGAAGAGCTGGCAGACTGCAGCAGAGGAGGGAAAAGAGCTGACTTTTAGGCCGGTGCCAAACACACCTTGTGTCCTTTCTGTTCCCAGGTTTTTACCTTTGCTGATAAACTATGCAAATGTGTTACGATATTGCTTCTCAAGCTGTTACAGGTACAAACTATCTGGATATTTAGATACTAGGGGATCTAATAGGATGCTATCAATCTTTTATAGTAAGAGAATACATAAATTATAAACAAATATGTCCTTTGGTCTAGTGGAACAGCATAATGATCAAAGACACACAATAGAAATGTATTTGCTTCTACAGTAAGCTTTATTCCCCCAGCGCTCAGTCTGCAGTGATGGACAGGCAGCGAGCTGTCAGTTTTTGTTCTGTCTGTCACACTACACTTACCTCCTGTTGTTTTAAGTAATCAATATGGGGGCTGAAATCACCTACCACTACCTCTGCTACCTACTATTTTGTCCACTCATAAATTATGAATCCCTGCACAACATCAAGTCTACAATTTCGATTGCATTTGCTAATCATTGATCAATAATTCAAAAGCCTCTTCTTCTTCAAGGGTCCCTAGTTTCCTGGAACATATGGCATAAGGCTGACAGTGCTCGCAAAACTATTCCCTTATCACAAAAAGAAGCCAGGGAAAACAAGTTATTTAAAGTTGTTCCTTTCATTCTCTTTCTTTTCTTTCTTTCTTTTTTTTTTTTCTCCCAAGGGACTGAGTGTATTTTATTATTATTATTTCCTTTGCTTGCTACAGTTAATAACAGCACAAGCACTTGCATACAGTAGCTTCCAGGAATATTTTCAGCTTCATACCTTGAGTAGACATGCCACTTATCAGCCAATATGGGTAGTTCAGTTTTACAATTAGAATGATTGTTATGCTTTTGCTGGAATTGGATTATATTTCCCCTTTTCAGAAGTCTTATTTTTCATATTTACAGTATACTCTTTATAAAAGATCAGGGAAAAGAGATAAAAAAATAGTCTTCATTATGTATTCCTGTATGAACAACAGTCTTTCACAAGTGAACCTGAAATCTTTATCCATTACAAGACAGCCACAGAATGCTTACTGCAGTGTTTCTTTTTCTAAGATTGTTTTATTAGCTATTTTACTGCTAGAGTAGGACCATGAATAATAAATATTGTCATACAGAACAGTTCTGATTACTTCTCCATGGAAACCTTTTAGATGGCCAGATTCTGAAAACACCTACAAAAACTCACTCCATGAATAATCTCAGTGACTTAAAGAAGGGACAAATTCAGGCATGCTCGTATATTGACTGTTTTCATGAATAGTCTGAACTTATTCTATGAGCTTCATTTTAGAAAGGACACAAAAAGGTTTATTTAGACTGTGTTGTATAAAAACCACCTTTAATAAAATACTTTTTTGTCTCATTTCATTTCATTGGTTGCGAAGTTAAAGATAAGGATGTAAATGAGACCTATATGATAAAATCATCAGATATTCTTGGAAATGTTGCATTGCATAATATCACAGAATCACAGAATGTTGGAGGTTGCAAAGGACCTCGAAAGATCATCCAGTTCAACCCCCCTGCCAGAGCAGGATCACCTATACTAGATCACACAGGAATGCATCCAGATGTGTTTTGAATATCTCTAGAGAGGGAGACTCCACAACCCCCCTGGGCAGCCTGTTCCAGTGTTCTGTCACCCTCACAGTGAAAAAATTTTTCCTCATGTTTCCATGGAACTTCCTATGCCTCAACTTCCACCCATTGCTCCTTGTCCTGTCACTAAGCATCACCACAAAGAGCCTGGCTCCATCCTCTGGGCACTCACCCTTTACATATTTTTAAATGTTAATGAGGTCACTTTTTAGTCTCCTCTTCTCCAAGCTGAAGAGCCCCATCTCCCTCAGTCTCTCCTCATAAGGAAGATGTTCCACTCCCTTAATCCTTTTTGTTGCTCTGTGATGGACTCTCTCAAGCCGTTCCCTGAGGTCCTTCTTGAACTAAGGAGCCCAGAACTGGACATAATATTCAAGATGCAGCCTCACCAGGGCAGAGTAGCAGGGGAGGAGAACCTCTCTCAACCTACTAACCTCAGCCCTTCTCCTACACCCCAGAATGGCAACGGCCTTCTTGGCCACAAGAGCACATTATTGCCTCATAGTCAACCTCCCATCCACTAGGACCTCCAGGTCCTTTTCCTCTTCACTGCTCTCCAACCTATAGTGATACATAGGGTTGTTCTTTCCCAGGTGCAAGACTCTATCTACACTTGGCCTTGATGAATTTCATTAAATTTCTCCCTGCCCAACTCTCCAGCCAGTCTTGCTGAGTGGCAGCACAACCTTCCAGCATGTCAGCCACTCCACCCAATTTTGTGCCACAGATGTAGTTAGTATCACATGGTGCACAATTCTGATTATGTCAGGGTCTTAGTGTATATTTGAAGACAATATCTTGCAAGGTGGTTTATAAGAAACATCAAGAATCAAAAACTTGTGCGTTTACTGCCTATTAAAACTTCTATTAATATAATATCAACAACAGCCCTTACTACTAAAAGAAGATAAAAATCCTAATTTCTTCAAAATTTAGTTCTATTTTCAAATACTCTAACCGGATACCAAGACTGATATTCTTGATATCCTGATTTAGGATTACACTTTTTCACCAAGTTTAATTTAAATGTCTACATTACAATTCTTCATTGATTTTTTCATACACAAACAGGATCAGAATATAATTTCTCTATAGATATATATCACACTCAGGATGCAAAGGATTCATGTTGCATCATCTTAATTGATGCATCTTAATCTCATTAAGAAGTTAAATTGAAGGAGCTTCTAGATGGCAATGAGGTATTTTTTTCTGGATTTGGTGTCTTTTGGCTTGTCTGAAATATAATAAGAAAGAATTTCTGCCCTATATAATATACATATGCAGTTTTATAATGAATGAGTATATGAATTTAGCAGTCAGAGGAACAGTGAACAGAACAAGAGGAATTATAATGCATCTTGACTAGATCAAATTATTAGAGAGGGAAAAAATAAGTGTTTTAACTGACATCTTGTTATGTTCACTACATATTCTTCTGTATTTTTCCTATCCTTCTACACACAAGAAATTAATTGTCCCTAATTGCAATTCATTTTAGCATTGCTTGCTTCCTGGAATTTTAGCCAAAAAGAAGAACACTTTTCAAGGACAGAGCACACGGTGTAAATTGTGTAGAGCAAACTGGTGGAAACTATAAATCTATGTGTTGCAATAAGATCCTCTGAAGTACAAATAATTGCTTTACAAAATGCAGAATTTGCAATAATCATAGAATCATAGAATCATAGAATCAAGAAGGCTGGAAGAGACCTCAAAGATCATCGAGTCCAACCTGTCACCCTAAACCTCATGACTATCTAAACCATGGCACCAAGTGCCACGTCCAATCCCCTCTTGAACACCTCCAGGGATGGTGACTCCACCACCTCCCTGGGCAGCCCATTCCAATGGCCAACCACTCTCTCTGTGAAGAACTTTCTCCTCACCTCCAGCCTAAACCTCCCCTGGTGCAGCTTGAGACTGTGTCCTCTTGTTCTGGTGCTGGTTGCCTGGGAGAAGAGACCAAACCCCTCCTGGCTACAACCTCTCTTCAGGTAGTTGTAGACAGCAATGAGGTCACCCCTGAGCCTCCTCTTCTCCAGGCTAATGTTGGTTTTGAGAACAATTCTTAAAATCAAGGGAGATCTAGTGTAATATGGAGTCTTCTTTTTATCCTGTTAAGTTAGGATTTTGACATAATATAATGAACTTAATGTTGGATTGTTTTTTTTTTTCCACAGTGGAACTAAATTATGTTGAAATAAAAATATCCAATAAAAATCCAAATCAAATTATGCCAACAATATTTTGGCAAAGATATTCCAAAGAGTCTAAAAATTAGTTCCTGAAAATTTAGAATTAATAACACTCCTTATGAATCAGACCTTATTTATATAAAGTTTGAAATCTCTTATGAGTAGCTCTGTTTTCAAGTGAAAACTTTAATCCTTGACATATTTCACCTCCTACAGGCCCTATTTTCAGCAGTCATTTCTCTGCCAACTCTTTTATTTGGATCAGTCATGCCAAAATCAGTATTGTGCAATATGCATTTTGTCTTTCTGGCAGTAAACTCGATCCTTTTCTAATGTATTGTAGAGTCTGTGGTACTGCTGATGGAATGGGCCTGCTACAGAGCATAGCTGGAAGATTGGCCAGCATGTAGCAAAGATGCTATTGCTTGACAGAATAAAGTATAAATACCTGTTCTCTTTCTCTCCTACTTGCTCCTTAACACTAGGAAAAATTTTAGAGTGAAAGCAGACTGAGCACTGCCACAGATTGCCCAGGCAGGTTGCGGATTCTCCAGACTTAGAGATATTCAAAATCTTTTGCTTAAGCAAGGAGGTTGGACCAGATGACCTCCAGAGGTCCCTTCACACCCTCAGCTCTTCTGTCATTCTAAATCTGTACTCTTTCTCTCTCCTCCAAGAAAGAAAATTATATTATTGGGAATGCTATTATTGGAACTATCTATTAGAGCTGTTTCAGACCCAAATTCCTACACTTTTTTTGATTACAGGAAACAGTTTTATGAAATCTGAATTTGTTCAGATCTGTGATCATAAAGTCCAAAAGATGTAACTGATTTCTTTGACAGTAAGTACATTATGTAGTAAAGCCATACTTTTATTTTTTATTCTTATTATAATAAGGTGCCACTTCCTGAGATGATTACAACATGTTGCAGTTGAATAACATTTCTGATATAACTGATATCAGGGATGATACCAATTATAATAAGTGGGATAACTTCTCTAGGTGAAATGAGCAGGAACTCACCTAACAAGCATTCTGAGGGTTTTTTCCATCTGTTTCTTTTTCTTTTCTCTCATGCAGAAAAATGTTGTAAAGGCTACCACGTGCGAGTGCAGAGAGAAAAGCTAAGCATGAAATGCAAGCTGAAATTGCATTACAGAAAGGAAAAGTCTCGTGTACTAATTTAAGCCAGTGTTCAATTGATGGGAGCTAATGAACTACAAAAGCTCTGACATCTTTTGCAGCAGACAACCCAGTGTAAACTAATCAACATTAAGTCAATATAATCTAACTCTTCATTGTTCATTGATCTTTTGTACAGGCTACACGCTGCCTGGCCATGTGAATGGGTCAGAAATATATATGAGGAAGAGGATAAAGCTGTAACTGCAAAGGAGTAAATTAAAATTGGTCTGCATGAAAGGAAAATGGAAATTACCTGCTGCATCTCTTCATTCTGCTTTTATGAAATGCCTGTATTTTTCATCAATACCTGATAAAAACAGCTTGGCCTGTTTGTCCATGCCTGTCTAGCTTATGCACACTTCAGCTGGAGCTATGCAATGAAATCACTAAAAACCTGAAATGACCAAAGGCTGACTTTCCTCTTAAAAGGAGCTTCAGACTCATTATTGCCCTAGCTAAGTTTGAAAGACTCATATGAAGATCCAATTTTAATCTATCCATCTCTGGACTGTTTTGACTGAACACCAGGGAGATCCAGCATTTCCCACAGAAGCACTGCCTTCTTTCTGATTTGTAGGTTTGCACAGGGGGATGTCACTAGACAGATGACAATGTTGTATCTCTTTTAAGGCCATTAAAGGCTTTGTAGAAGAGTATTAAAGCCATATTTTCTCCTAAGTGTGTTGCAGATGGAAAACTGCATGGACATGGGAACTAGATTTTTCACCTGGTGGGCATGGGAACTAGATTTTTCACCTGGTAATACATATTTATTTCACTAAGAGAGAGAAATTCCTTGGGCAATGAAATGATATCACGTTACTCAGAGCCTAGATCAATGTCTCTTTATGTTTGTAGAAATAAAAAGAAAACACTGATTTAAAATACAAAACTACATTTGGAACCATTAGTAAGGATACTGTTCACTACAATTTGCCTTTGAAAAGAGTACTTTTGTACTTATACCTTGATATTTTTTTAAATATAAAATATAAAAGCAATTTTTTACTTACAAAGCTTTTCAATAGTTTACCATAATACTACATCTTTCTTCTGTCACATTTTCTCTCTCTTTCCAGAAATTTCAAAGGAGATATGTTCTGTGATTCTAAATCTCTGCTCTTTCTCTTCCATCAATGATATGGAGTCTGAGAGCCAATGCTCCTATGACTATTCCAGCTCACAAGAAGATTCTTAAAATCAAAAGACTCACCAAGATATTCAGGACTTTACTCAGAGGTATTGTCTCAGTGCAGCTAATGGACAAGTTTCTGTCTGCACAGAAGAAAAAATTCTGATACCTGTGCTAGAACACAAATAAAAATAATCTTTATGTTTGTTTGAAGAGGTACTTTACTAGCTCTCTTACATAAACATAAACAATAGACTTCAATGCATCCAGCTTCAAATCGTGGTGGTTTGTTTTTTTTGTTTTTTTTTTTTTTTTTACTTTATTCACAATATATTTTAGATCCCTACAGGATCAAATTATGTTAGAATTTGTATTTATATTTTAAATTTTATTGCAGAATTTTAAATTATTTCTCTACTTGCTATGACAGAAGTGGTAATGAGAGGATAACTGAGGAGGAGTGGGGTCCTATTAAGGAAATCTCCCAAATGTCCACAGAAGTCAATGTTATTGAGCCACGAAACTACTAGAACACAAGGAGAAAAAAAAGGGAGAGCGTAACTTCAGTCTGGGCTTTTTAGTTTATTCAAATGAAGGACCCTCAAATGGTTTAGTTAGGAATTAAGTTAATTGGGTTTGGTGTAAGGTTGTTGTACTTCCTGCTGGAAAGTTTCCCATATTTCCTCAGTATAAGTAGCGGCTGGACTCCCATGTCACCCTGTTAGCCCAGACTTTAATTAGTTCTGGCATTCGCCTCATAATGATAAATGCTGAGATGATGAATGGAAATGCAAATGAGTGTGAAGTGGCTCAGCCATCAGTGCTGAATATCATTAATACCTTCCTACTGTTAAATCGATCAATGTCATCCCAGGATCCCTCTGTTCAGCGGGTGCAGATGGCTGTCCGCCAGAATGCCTTCCATTATACTGGCAGCAAAAACTTTGTGGGTTTTTCCTCCCCATATGCTTTTATTCATCTTTTGCTGAATATTTGTTTGGCAACTAGAAGTCTAATATATTTCCAGCTGAGATGATAACTATTTAGGGTCAATAAGCAAGCAGCTAATTTAGAGCAAAATAAATATGAATATAGATCTCTTCTCACATCAGGAGAGATGTATCAAGTGCAGATTCAATGAATTGGGGAGGTATAGAATTTTCCACTGTGCAAAATTTAATGTGGTAACCACAAAAGGTAAAAAAACCAGGATCCAAAAGTATACATTAATTTCTTAGGAATGATGCATCTTTGTATTTGTAATTTTCTGGGCCTGGCAACAAGTCCATAGAACTAAGTTTTGTAAGAATCAAAAGGTTGGATAATATTCAACGTGGAGTTTTAATATCTGAAATATTTCTTTTGTGGACATGAAAAATTAACCTTTAAAGCATTTGAAATAATTTTTTCACCAGTTAGATTGCATTTTTTGTGCAGTGAGCTTGGGGGTCATCCACAAGGATGTACATCAGCCTACTGGGTTTATTCTTCACAGGGAAGCTTTCCCGTCTATACAGACACAGGGGGTTTGATTTTGTTTTCAAGGAAGTGTTTCTGCACATCTAAACTTAGGACCTAACTCATACTTCCTTTGCAAATGCTTGTTTGCTTAGCACAGACAGAGTGTGAGGAGTAGCCTTTGTGAACAGACACTTCTCCACACATTTCACAACTTTTGAACTCCTCAGGCAGTAATGAATAAAGAGTGTTTTACTATGTTAAATCAGGAAGAAGTGTGTTTCATCTATAGAACACACAAATAACCACCTTTTATCAAGGCATCAAGAGGCTACTGGGAGGCTAAATTCACTGAAGTTTGAAGTCTGTTCCCTTATACTTTATGTTTAACTATATGCAATAACACCCAAACTATATAATTTTCACACTATAATCTGTGCAACCAAATCTCCAACTCTCTATTAATCCACTCTTTTGTGGCTTGGGAAAGACTGAGAAGAAAACCTTTTGTGATGTGTACACTATGTACACTATAATGCCTAGGTGAAAAGTCTACTGGTATTTCCATCCCCTCTTCTTCTCATAAATAACACAGTGTATCTTTCATTTCCCTTCATAAACCCCCTCATTCCATCCTCTCAGCAGGCTGGAAGCTCTCCAGTGGATTGAGGATTTACTGGAGCTGGTCCAAGCATGAATCACTCATTATCAGATTCTATTCTTTATATAAGTGAACCTGTCTCTTTTTTTTTTTCCCCTAAATGTCTATATTCCAAAAAGTAGTTTCTATAAATCACCTCTGCAGCTACCCAATGATTTATTATGTAGTAATGGAATTATTCTCTGATCTTAGGTTAAATGTTTTCTTTTATTAGTCTAATGACAACTGAAAAATAAAATCAGACAAAAAATGTTGTAACTTTGGAATCTATTAGAGCTTTGACATCTATGCTAGAGTAGTGCCAGCCAATTTCAATAATACCAGAAACACAAGGAAATAAATTAGACATTTTAATTGTGAGATTATATCAAGTTGGTAGGATGGCTAGGGAAAAGCCAAAGCAAACTCTAATTAAAAAAATAGTCATTTAGACTGAATATGTTGAATTTTTGTGTTATTTTTGTGAGGTTTTAATGATTAAAAAGTTATACAACTTCATGCAATGAAACTGTTACACTGACATATGAAATTAGTATGAATCACAGAACCATAGATCCTTTTGCTTACACTCAACCTTTTCCTGAAGAGTGAGACAGAAGGTTAAAACTACTCCTCACTTGAATCTGAAAAAGAATAAAACCATTCTGTGGGGAAAAGTGCTAATGTTTCATATCCATACAAGATACAGCCACATGTAGATTCCCAAAATTATACCAATCAAAAGCTAGATAGTTATATTTCTTTTAGAAGAGCAGACATACATTTCTATGTCATTCAGCTGTTGCTTATGCTGTTAGTAAAACCATTTCATAGTAGTGATTCCCCTCACTTTTTTGAATTAGTTCTATTCTTGTTACATATTATTTTTGTGTAATATTGTACACAATACATTAAAGAAGAGTGAGGGAAAAAACAGGGAAGGGGAGAGGATTGTGCCCAAAAAAAAAAGACTCAATGTAAATGAGGTCTGAAGCATAGAGATTAACGTGGGAATTCTGTGACAGAGTTTTAATCAGAAGGTCATCAGCAAAGACTGTGTCAGTGATGTGACTTCAGAAGGGTTTTGGATTCCAAGGCACACCTGAAGCTCCACACTCACATACTGTCCTCCAGGCTTCTGGTTTTACCCATCCAAAACCACTGACCAAACGTTTCTTAAAGTGCTTCTCATATAGTTTGAGCTGAACGTGATCCATGTATAGCATGACAACTCCACTGGCTTTGCTTCTTTTTTTCTCTTTCTCACACTGATCTCCTTTTAAGCTCTGCTTGCCAGCTCACATCTGACGCAATGAGAGTCTGTGATTATTCACAGCCTGTGATTATTCACAGCCTGTTGTTTTGAACAGGCTTCCTCTCTCTATTTCTTGGATTCTCCTCTCCAGCTGACAGCTCATCTTGAAATGCGTCTTTCAGCCCCCTTCCTGTGTTGTTGCACAACTACTAATGGATTTCCATGATCATTTTATACCATTTAATATGTCTTCATTATCTACCTGTACATGTGATAACTACTTTTTACAGAGCGTTTGCCAACTCTGTCAAGCCAGGTGGAGATTTTGCCATCAGCATCAATGGGAATAAAATCAGTTTCTACAATTTTCTTTTTAATTACCACCCTTACTGCAAGGCTGCTGTGTTGGTTATACCCATTGGCTCGCCCTTTATGCTTGGTGGAGGTATATACAATGGGAGATATTACACAGATTACATAAAGATAGAAGATCATGTCCCTGAGAAAAGAAGAGTTTCTACTGTACATCAAGCTGATAGCATTTTCCTAGTCTGCACTGCTTTTCTTTACAGAAATTTACAACTTTTAAAAGTCTGAACCATCAGATGTGTGTCTACAGCTGCTTGTGTACACGTGTAGTTTTGCATGCACACACACGGGTAAAGCTTCAGACATAAAGTCAGAAAAACAATGGGGTTTTATCTACAGCATCAGAGCGGCTGAAAATAAGTACAAGAACTGGAAATCTGATCAATGAGAAAGACTGAGGATGAATGAAAATGAAGTGCTAAAAGCAGGATTGGGACAGCAGTGAAGGACAGTGAGGTAAAGAATAAGGCTCACTAAAGTCTGAGTCTGTTAGAGACAGAAGAGCTCTGGCTGGGGTATAGAAGAAGGAATATTATCAGCAGATGCTGGCAAAGAATCACAGCTCCCAGGGCCTCGACCACATCTTGAAGGTCAAAAATAGTTCTGTGAAAGCCCTTGGCAAACTATGGGCCTTACTGACCTCTGAGAACATCACTGTGCAAAGGACAAAACCTTGCTGCTGCTGTCACAGTAGTTACAAGAAATATGGTAATGATTTGTGCCTTGGTATAAAAAGGTGTGAGTTCAGCTAACGACAGATGTAAGATCTAAGACTTCATTCATTACAGAGATCTAGAATTTAAGCCCAAAGTATGTGAAACGTAGAAAAGACAGATAAAAGCAGAACACAGAAAAAGTTCTTCATGTATCTTAAGGGGGCCTAGAAGAAAGCTGGGGAGGGACTTTTTAGGGTCTCAGGTAATGATAGGACTAGGGGGAATGGAACAAAGATAGAAATGAGTAGATTCAGATTGGATGTTAGGAAGTTCCTCACCATGAGTGTGGTGAGACACTGGAACAGGTTGCCCAAGGAGTTGGTAGAAGCCTCATCCGTGGAGGTTTTAAGGCCAGTCTGGATGTGGCTCTGGGCAACCTGATCTAGTGTGAGGTGGAATGTGCTGGCCAGGGAGATGATTGAGTCACCAAGCCTGGATGTGTTTAAAGGTGATTTGGATGTGGTGCTTGGGGATATAGTTTAGGGGTGAACATTTTAGAGTAGGGTTATGGGTTGGACTTGGTGATCCTGAGGGTCTTTTCCAACTTGAAAGTTTCTGTGTGATTCTGTATGTAGGCAAGGTTTAGACAACACTCAGTAAACATGTCATTAGTCTTCATTAAGTAATAAGGGTGAAAAGAAACACTGGGAATCTACTACTTCTGATGTCCATAAATCCATTCATCCATCCATCCATCCTTCCAGTATCTGAAGGGGGCCTACAAGAAAGCTGGGGAGGAACTTTTTAGGATATCAGGTAGTGATAGGACTAGGGGGAATGGAATAAAACTGGAAGTGGAGAGATTCAGGATGGACATGAGGAAGAAATTCTTCCCCATGAGAGTGGTGAGAGCCTGGAATGGGTTGTCCAGGGAGGTGGTTGAGGCCACATCCCTGGAGGTGTTTAAGGCCAGGCTGGATGAGGCTCTGTCCAGCCTGATATAGTGTGAGGTGTCCCTGGCCATGGCAGGGGGGTTGGAACTAGATGGTCCTTGTGGTCCCTTCCAAACCTGACTAATTCTATGATTCTATGATCCTATGAATTGAATCACAGAAAAGTAGAATGTAATTAAAGACTACATCACACCCTGCAAAATGGTCACATCTCCAGATTTTTATCATCTGAAAGGCTGAGAACAAACTTAGTGTTCTTCTAATTGTGGTTTTCTGTACATCATGGAGGCTGGAGGGAAGCGAGTGAGCAGGATTCTGTTTTCAAGCAATATTGGTAAGAAGAAAGAAGATTAAACGTTCAGATAACAAAAGCTGCTCTACAGGGATCAATTTGTTAATGTCAGCTTTACAGATTTATACTAGTAAAAATCCAGCATGGCTGCACAGAGATCAAAATACTCTTAATTTACATAGGTGTCATTTGCAGCTCAGTTTTGTCCCTAGTCTCACATTTCTCTTTAGTCATTGTAATTTTACAATGCGTGTCATAACTCAGAGGGAAATTTTCAGGACTAGAAGACATCATGCACAGGAGTGGTGCTTGCATATACACTGGGAGATTTTAAATACCTATGAAGAAATAATTAATCTGAAACTGAGAATTCTAGCTGCATGATTAAAATAAACACAGCTGTGAAGGAAGACTGAAGGAAAGCATGACAAGAAAAAAAAAGGGTTAATGCTATGTTTTGCAGGCACAGAAAGGGGGGTGCACTTGAAATAGTAAAGAAATAACAAAAGACCCAATTATAAACCAAGTGAAGAGTACCTCTTGCATTCTCATGGAGACAGATGGATGTCTAAGCTGGCTCTTTTCCTCAATCAACTTTACTCAACACCTGTGAGCATGTGATTAATTTAACTAGAGTACACAGTGTACTTTTCTTTCAGTTAAAAAAAAAATAAATGTTGACCTCTGGTATTGTGAAAGAAAGACAATCAGCTAACCTAATAGGCCCTTTATTTGCTAATCAAACCTCTCATTAACAATTAATTGGATCAAAAGTTCGCTGGCCATTATTGCTGTGTCAGTTCGACTCTGAGGGCCTCAGAGGATGAAACTAAATGAGCTGGTCAGGTTATAAATAATTTCCAGTGGCTACTCCTCTTACCTCAGGCTGTTCAGGTAGAGGTCAATGTCCTGCCTTCTGCAGGCAGAAAAGACTGTTGCTGTGACAAGCAAGAGGCATTCTTCCTTTTCTAAGACACTCATTTAGGCTTAGTAATTTAAGCCTCTGTAAAAAGCCACAGTATAAAAGCAGTTCTGGGATGCAGTGTTTCTACATGTACTTGCTTATCATGACTGAATCAAAGCAACATTTCAGGTTGCTTAAAGCCTTTCACAAATGAAAGAAGCCAGGAGTTGCTTTAATCAGGAAATCTGCTTCTTAAAGAAACCCTGCAGAGACAACTTTATGGCAACATAATTATTTGTTTCTATTCTTAACCTAATAATAAGAGGTAGTGACTGACAGAGTTCAAATACTGCTCATCAAATAACATGAAAGGACCTGTTAGAAATGGATGGAGATACAAATGAGAATAAAGTGGAATAAAGGGTTTGGTCCAAAGTATGTGCAATGACACATTTTTCATTAAAAAAATAATAATAAATAAATCATCTTTCTGACTTCTATTTGGATAAAAGGTGATGAGCAGGTACATCAATTTTTCATACATATTACAAGTACATTTTGGGAAGGAGAACAACATGGACTGGGCAGCCCAAATCTGAAAGGACCTACGCAGAGAATCGCAGAAAACATCTGGTTGGAAGAGACCTTAAAGATCATCGAGTCCAACCCTCAACCCAATGCGGAAGGGTCAGCACTAAACCATGTCCCTAGGTGCCAGGTCCACACACTGCTCCAGTGCCATGACAGGACTATTTATTCGTTATCATTTGATATAAAAGACTGAAGTAGAGAAAGAAGTGACATCCATCCAGGACCATTCCAAGGATCAATGAGAGAGAGTGTCAAAAGGGCAAAAAGTGTCCTCTCCTATGAGGACAAACTGAAAGAGTTGGGGCTATTCAGTCTGGAGAAGAGAAGGCTCCGAGGAGTATCCAATATCTAAAGGGGGCCTACAAGAAATCTGGGGAGGGACTTTTTAGGGTGTTAGGTAGAGATAGGACTAGGGGGAATGGAACAAAAATAGAAATGGGTAGATTCAGATTGGATGCTAGGAAGAAGTTTTTCACCATGAGGGTGGTGAGACACTGGAACAGGTTGCCCAGGGAGGTGGTGGAAGCCTCATCCCTGGAGGTTTTTGCAGCCAGGCTGGATGTGGCTCTGTGCAACCTGATGTAGTGTGAGGTGTCCCTGCCCATGGCAGGGGGTTGGAAGTAGAGGATCCTTGAGGTCCCTTCCAACCCTAACAATTCCATGATTCTCTGATTCTAAAAAATGCATACATACAGTGGTTGGAGGGAAGAAGGAAGGAATCTGGAAAAATACAGATGCTGAGATGCAGTGCCATGCAAGAATTTAGGGGAAAGCTCCAAAAACATCAATCTTCTTAAACTGATCAATTAAAAAGAAGTATAGTATTAAAAAAAAAAAAAAAAAAAAGTGAGGCATTTAGGGGAGGAGTCTTAAGATAAGTGACTTCTGTGTACTCTAAGGTTATTCAGACCTGATAATAGAGCTGAAATATATATGTATAGACTCAACAGTTCCTTGCATAAGCAATATCTAATGGCTCAAACTGGCACCTAGCATAGTGGGAAAATCTGAAATGAGAATGGACAGGAAAGGACAACAAAAGAAGTATAGTTCAGATGCTGCATGAAGCTATGTGCACATGGATTTTTTTTTTTTTCAGGCAAATAAAATGATCTCCTAAGTGGCCAGAAGGCATGTAGATGTGGTTAGGTCAGCATGACATTAGCATGTTTACACAGCTTTGGCAAGGCTTGGGAACAAAAGCCAAGCTCTCAACTGCCTGGAGCAGGGGAGAAGGAGGTCAAAAAAGATTGATAACTCTGAGTAGCTGAGACTTGGAAATTTCTACTGCATAATAATGTTCTTAGGCACCTCTAGAAACTGGAGATTGTTGTTCTCGACACAGCTACTGCTATTGCACACTCCTGCTGCTGCAACAGGTTATAGCCACAGTAAATCTCCGAGTCACAGGCCCTGTGGGGGCTGGAAAAAAACAGCCAAACAAAACAACCTCTCTGGGCCTTCAGATACAGGAATGCCCAGGTGCTGGCTGAGCTACCACTTGTAACTGGCTTTAACAAAAGTAAAGAGGTACGAGGATAAGAGGGTGAGTCAGTACCTTGAGAATGGGATCCCAGGGCTGGAAAACAGCCAGGAGAAGGAAACATTGACCTAGGAGTCACCTCTCCTTATGAATTTTGCAGTTTAGTGAAAGATGCACTGGCCAGGCAGGATTTGGCTACCTCTGAACAGATTAAATATACATGATTCCATTTCAGTGACAGCCTGCTGGCTGTCAGGCATATATATCAAATATGTCGTAGCTGTATTTGGAGATATTTTATCCATTTAGTAATGAATATTATTATATATATACATATTTCCCTCCTGATTACTTATTTTCAATACATTAGCAAAGATGTTTCCCAAAGGGCTGAAAAGGGGACCTGGGAACTGGATAAGACCATTCTCAGGGCTTAAATTTTTAATATTAAAATGCATTGAGATTTGCTATACACTTGCTCAAGATGTATTGCCCCAAGCAAAACAGTGTTTTATAGATGGACATGCAATTTTGTTGCTCTCAGCCGAGGGTCACATTTGTTTTAGTGGCTCTGGGATGTGCAAATCAATGAATGACAAGTATAAGTAAGCATTCCATATCAGGAAGGAGAAAAAACAAGTCAGAACTGAAGTCATGTGCATATGTGCTCATATGCACATACATACATGGACCTCTTTTATGTTGAAACAGTTCAGGCAAAAAGAAATACTAGATGGTTATGATGATGATGATGATGATGATGAATATTATTATTAATATTCTTTTTATTATGCAAGACTGCATGTTAGACACTCTGGGTGAATCCAACCACTTCCTTTCCACTGCCAAAGCACAGTAGTCTTGAACTAAATCATGCCAAGAGTAAGCCCTAACCTTCCTACTCTCCTACAAAGAAGAGACATCTGTTTCAGTTGGAGCATAGCTGAAGTGAGTGTAAGAGGAAGCTACATGAGATCACTTCTGTCTTGCTAATTTTAAATGACACCAGTGTTTGAACTATACTTCATTAAATATTCCTGAACACGTTCTGTCTCTACAACCTACTTTCATCAAGATGTGCAGGGAAACTCATGTGAAAATCTTCCCTTTGAATACATAAAGTAAAGATTACTAATCATGCATTAATCTCATTTATTGATGCTGCAGTATTCCTCAGGGGGGGAAGGAAAAGTGATCCTAACAATTCCATTTGTTTCCTGAATGTTTTCACTAAGGTTATGCTGTGATTGCTGTAAACCCAACATAATTCACATTAAATCCCCATTTCATCTCACACGATTCTGTATAAATTAATCTGTTTCAGTGATATTCCAGTACATTCAGCAGGTCAAGAGAGGTGATTCTTCCCCTTCACTCTGCTCTACTTTGATTACTGCATCCAGTTCTGGCATTCCCGTCATAAGAATGACACAGAGCTGTTGGAGAGAGTCCAGACAAGAGCCACAAAGATGATCCAAGGGATGGAACACCTCTGCTACAAGGATAGGCTGAGGGAGTTGGGGTTGTTCAGCCTACAGAAGTTTCCAGAGGGAGTTATAGGTGAAGGGATCCTAGAGGAAGGCTGGAGAGAGACTTTCTGTAAGGGTGTTTAGTGACAGGACAAGAGGCAATGGTTTTAAGCTGAGGGAGAGGAGGTTTAGACTGGATCTTAGGAAGTTCTTCACTGCAAGGGTGGAGGAACTCTGGAATAGGCTGTCCAGGGACATTGTGAATGCCTCCTCCCTGGGGGTGTTTAAGGCCAGGTTGGATGAGGCCCTGAGCAGCCGAGTCTAGTTGTGAGTTGTCCCTGCCCATGGTATGGAGGTTGGCGTAGATGATCTCTAAGGTCCCTTCCAACCTAAGCCATTCTGTGATTTGCTTCAGTATGAAAATTACTTCTTTGTGATTTGTAGGAAACACCTTTTCAAAAATTGAGTGACTGGGGGTTTTTGGAGGTATGCACAGGAAAACAATGTTAAGAGGAGATGGTGGTAAAATTGTGAGAAATTAGCCAAGACAAGCATCTTAACTGCAGATAGAGTTCAGATTATATAACATTATCCTTAAATTCATCTTGATATATGCTGACAAAAAGTGTAACTATTTCTTTAACACTGCTCTCTGCTGAGAAACACTGGGGGGAAATTCCAATAAGAAAAAATAAGAGACAGTACTTGGAAAATGAAAAGTTATTCAGCTTCTGAGAGCTGAAACAAAACATGTGTTTCTCAGTATCAGAAAATTAAATGCAAATTTGAATCAATAGTTCAAATAGTGTGGATGACCTATTTACTAAAAATATTTACTAGAAATATTTACTATTCACTAAACATGAAATTAACATTTACACATTTTAAAATAATTTCCTGGAAAAAGAAATGAATTTCTTCTCCATGACAAAGAACTAGCCTATTGTATACATCAGTGTGTAAAAGCAAATTCTCCTCTTTATGAGTTGTTACCTTGAGCTGGGTTTAGCTATACAGTGTGATTACTGGGAAGGTATACATGAAAGCAGACATCTGTAGGTGAGTTATTTTCAGACCTAATTTGGAGTCAGAGTTGGTGTAAGTGCAGCTGCACTCTCTGAGCTTTGTGGTGAAGACAGAATTGGGAAATTCTGTTCACTTGCCCTATTTTCCTTGTTCATACTCATTGCTCTGGTGATCAGATGGGATGACACAAGTTTTGCTACAATAGTCCTATATTGCCTGAGGATATTCTCAATCCAAGTTCTCCAGCTTTAAACCAACGCAGCATTACTGATGTGAAACATGAAGCAATGTCACAGGGCTAGAATGCTGTCCATGTTGTCACTTCTACACTAACTGCAGCTCTTGACTGCAATTGTACATTGAGGGATGCATCCTGAAATGATGTAAACCAGTAAAGCTGTACAGCAAAGACAAGTGATCCATACTCATTTAGAGTATGTCAATTAATATGTCAGTTAATATCAGGTTTCTCTTTTCCTAAACTGTATATAACTGTATGCTATATAGCTATAACTGGATGCTTTTCTTCAGAACCTTGACACTATGGTATCTGAAATACCTGTTGCAACTTTGTTCATAGCATTAACACTGATGTAAAATGCTGTCAATTGAAGTATTCCCAACCCCCCCAAAAAATAATTAGAACTTGAAAAATGGAGAGGCTTAGTTAGTTTCTTTGGGTTTGTTTTAATTTTTGTTTTTTAATTCATCCAATCTTGCCAAGAACAGATATTTAACAGGACAATCCTGGTATTTCTGTAAAAGTGCATTGTCATTTTCTCTGGAACACAGAGATTTCATAAGGTGTGCTTGAGTTTCAGCACAAGCTGCATATATAGGTAGGTATATTCAATAGTAGGCTCCCTCCTTAGTCACCATAAATGCATTTCAGCTTAGCTATATGGCTTTCTATCTGTTCTGTAAAGAGTAAAGTGGCAATGGCTTGCTCTAAGGAAATATTTGCATTATAGAAGTAACATACTGAATTGCAAGGTGTATGTATTGATAAACAAATAAGAAATCCTACCAAAACAGTCAGACTACATAATGAAAAGTTAAATGGAACAAACTTTTCAGTCTCGTTTGGCCCTGCTATTCTAGAAACCTGTAACATCTCCTGATTAGTCATTCACTGGCTGCAGAAGGGAGAGGTGAGGCAGAACGGTAATTTAAGAGCAGTGCTTTGTAATTAATTCATATCTATTTTTTATCTTGCTGTGGGTTTTTTTTCTCCTTCAAAGGGCAAGAGAATACAGTGTCAGAAACATAAGTAAGTTTGAAAACAAGGGATGTTGCTTTCATTTAAGTGGAGGGTCAATTTAAGATATCTTTTAATCTATCTTCTGCCTTAGAACTGATCTTTTCATTAGTGTCTTCTCTTGTGCAGGAGATACGGAAGGAGGAGAAGAGGGAGCAGGGTTTCTAACCATTTTTATGTGCCCATCAAGCAAAATTTCCTTGATATCCTTAGACAGCTAAAGCATTAGGAAGCCCTGTTCAAAAAGAAAAAAAGTAACACATTTACAAAATCCAGGATCACATCAATGGTAAATGTTTTGGAACTCATATCTAAGCAAAAACATTTGGGGTGCTTGTGCCCTCAGGCTTCCTTAAGTCAAGACATACACAACGAGAAGACTTGGATACCTGCCCAGGCAGACTGTGCCAAAGTCATCTCTGGCAGTCCTTACAGTGGAGATTACAGTTAAATGTGAACTGATTCACATTACTTTCTATTTTCCAGTTCTGACAGATGGAAATAGATACCAAAGAAGAGTCCATATCTCTCCACATGTTGATCCATCTCACTCATCATGCTCTATATACTGCATTCAAAGTGGAGAGCTATTCTGCAGACATCAGTTTGGGAAATCATTTACGCTAGGAAGAAAATAAAATCAAGTACACACAAGATACTGCCAGTGAGATCTGTGCTCTATTCTTGGTCTAGTGAAAATGACAAGATGCAGATCTGCAGTTCTTAACAGGACAGCTTATTCAGACCAAACTGAAGATAATTTAAGCTAATGATGTGAGTGTCTTGGTTGGACATGGCCTTTGGGAGGTTTATATAACAAGAGACACCCTTGGCTTAACTCTGAGCTTCTGAGTCTGCTCAGAACCAAAAGGAAAATGTACCAGAGATGGGAAAGTGGAACATTACCTATAGAAGATTACAAGGGCATGTGGTGGTTTGGCCCTGGCTGGGGTCCAAATGCCCACCAAACCCATTCTATCACTCCCCTTCTTAGATGGACAGGGGAGAGGGGAAAATATAACAAAAGGCTAGTAATAAGATAGAAGCAACTTAATAATGCAAAGCACAAGCAAAGGCCACACAAAAGCAAAAGCAAACAGATTTTATTTTCTACTTCCCATCAGCACGTGGTGGTTGGTCACTCCCAGGAAACAGGGTTCTAACATGCATAGAGGTTACCCTGGAGAACACATGCCATGGACAAATAACCCCACACTTCCTTCTTTCACTTAGTTTATACATTTGAGCTGACTTCATATGTCATAGAACACCCCTATAGGCAGTTTGGGTCAGCTGGCCTGACTGTGTTCCCTCCCAAGATCTTGCCCACCCCTCAGTGTACTCTTGGGGTGGGGAAATGTTGGAAAAGCACTGCCTGGGTGCTCGTTCAGTAGTAGCCAAAACACTGCTGTGTTATCAATACCCAACTACAGCACTGCAAAACACAGCACTAGAAAGATGCTCTGAGGAGAATTAACTCCAGCTCAGCCAAACCCAGTGCAGGGTATTACCAGGGTATGCAGAGATGCAGTACGGAAAGCAAAAGCTCAGCTTGAGCTGGAATTGGTCTAAGATGTCAAAAACTTCAAGAAAGATTTTTTTTCAGATATATTGACAACAAGCACAAACAGAAAGGAGGGCAGGGACACCTCACACTAGAGCAGGCTGGCCAGAGCCTCATCCAGCCTGGCCTTGAACACCTCCAGGGATGGGGCCTCAACCACCTCCCTGGACAACCCATTCCAGGCTCTCACCACTTTCACGGTGAAGAACTTCTTCCTAGCATCCAATCTGAATCCACCCATTTCTATTTTTTTTCCATTCCCCCCAGTCCTGTCACTACCTGACATCATAAAAAGTCCCTCCCCAGCTTTCTTGTAGCCCCCTTCAGATACTGAAGGCCACGATAAGGTCACCTGAAAGCCTTCTTTTCTCCAGACTGAACAGCCCCAACTCATACTCTGTCCTCATATGAGAGGTGCTCCAGCACTCTGATCATCCTGGTGGCCCTTCTTTGGACATCTTCCAGCATGTCCATATCCCTCTTGTAATAGGGGCTCCAGAACTGGATGCAGTACTCCACACAGGAATACTCTTCACTCCTTGTGAAGATAAGGCTTAGGGGAGACTTTATTACCATGTACCAATACACAAAGAGTAGCTACCAAGATGATGGAGACTCCATTTTCACAAAGAGTCACATGGAAGACTGGGTAATGGGTAAAAGTTACTCCTAGGGAGATTCCAATTGGAATCCAGAAGAAATTATTTTCACAATGAGAACAGTTAGAAATTGGAATAATTTCTCAAGAAAAGTAGTGGATTCCCCTACTCTGGACAGTTTTAAGACTCAGCTTGACAGAGTGCTCGACCTTCCCATTTAAATTATACTATCACCTAGAAAAGTTGGACAGATAGTCCTTGGGGCCCCTTCCAACCTGGCATTCTGTCATTCTGTGAAAAGGATCGAGGGTAACCAACTGTAATGAGGGCCTTGAAATGCAATGCCATTGTGGAGGCTATGTTGTCTGAATGTTGATGCTGCATTTTTCACTCAGGGATCCTTTCAGAAGCATTGCTCAGAGACCTGCCGTGTGCAAACAGAGGTAACCAGAGCTCCTAATCTGGTTGGGCACGATGCTGATGAAGTAGCATGAACAGACCCTGAAACTCATGATGCTTTCTAGTGTGTTATTTGAATTCATGACACTACCTTTTGAATTTCTTAGTTCATTCTGACTCTAAACAAAGCCTTGCCCAGGGCTCATCAGAATGCAGAAAATAAAGCAAGTAAAGCAGCATCAAAATGACAAAGACTTTTTCTGGAGTGGTTGTCATCAACATGACAAAGACTTTTTCTGGAGCAGTTCTTATCAACATGACAAAGACTTTTTTTTCTGGAGCAGTTCTCTTAATAAGCAATAGACTAACACAAAGTCTCTAAAAATCCAGAAGTCAGAAATAAGTCATGTGTAGAAAAAAAAGAGAGTGAAGATTAAACACGAGGTTTTTAATGTTGATTTCTTAAGAAGATAAAGTTTATACTTGATTGTTATTATCTGCTTGCCTTTTCCCATTATCTTACCCAGTGAGAAACTGATAGGTATCTCAGAGATACTGTGTTTGGACAAGTTTCTTTAAAATCTGTCACTTAACAAGATCCAGGGGAAGGTCCTGCCAAAGGAAAGGCTGAATCCTGAGCTCAGCGTTATTTCTCCTTTGGCCAGTCAGCAGCCAGGGTGCACATACAAGCTGAGCAGCCAGTGCATCCCAAGGGAGCTGGTGGATTGACAAGATGCTGGGCCATCTCATTTAAACTATATTCTCACCCTGAAAGGTTGGTCTAGGTGATCCTTGAGATCCCCTTACAACCTGGTATTCTATGAATCCATGAATCTAAAAATCCACAGTTAGGCACCAGCCAGAGCATATGCTGCTCTTTGTGCAGCTGGTGGTTATCACTCGTGGTTTCATGCAGGGTTTGGTGGGATGGAATTAGAGACATCTCATGCAAAAGCAAAGGTTCACTGTGCCTATTATTGGAGGAAAGACCTACTAAATGTATATGCAAAAGGTTTAGAAGGAATTTTATGATAGCCATATGATGATGACCATTAAAAAGCTTTCACCATTTCTCCACTACAATGGGGGGAAAGGCTCCACTCTGAAAGAATCACCTTACTCTCAATAATTGGATGCAATAGATTAGAAAGGACTGCTTGAATTATTTAAAAGTAGTGAGTACTCTTTAAAAGTATGCTATGTAAATGCAGCTAATTTCACTTTAAAACTTAAAAGGAAGGTAGAACTATATTTGAATGTGAGGGTGGTGTTATCTGTGGTCTGAATTTTAATAACACTCCCTTGAAGCTCTCAGGAATTATTATCCATTAGGGATGAGAAATTCAGAAATAAGGGAGTGGCTGACAAATATTTTGTTCACAAACAATGCTCTCTAATAATGGCAGGAGTAATCATGTTAAGTGTTTCAAATCCGGACGCTCAAGAGCACGGTTTAACATGAGACAGCTTTTTCACTCTGCTAATCAGGCAAAGGATAGAGTGACCAAGAAAGATTATAATCAGTATATCAAAGAGGGCAAAACCTGGCTGGAGAGATCTGGGTTATTTAGTCAACTCACAACAAATTTTCAAAACAATCCTAAATGATAGGAATGAAGATAAGAGAGGACATGCAGCTGTAGTTGTGCTCCTCTGGGTCCTGCACCAGCTGTGTGGATAGGAAGAGTACAACAGTAATATATCCCTGTATAAGACTTTTATTGTTGCAAGGACTGTGCTCAGAAGTGGTGATTGACATTAAGCTTTAAAAAATGAAAACTGAAACTGAAGACTTCCATTGAAGAACTTTGGATTTTGACTTCTTTTTTGTTTTGTTTTGTTTTCATATATTTGGGTTGAAGAATGGAAAGAATGAAAAAGAAATAATTTTACATCAGAATGGAATTTATGCTTCAGGGGTTTTTAAGGTCAGCCAAGATATTCCCTCCCCCCTGCCCCCCCCCCCCAAAAAAAAAACCCTAGAAAATTATTTTTAATTCTTCACCTTTTTAGATTTTTTTTATTAAGTCTTAAAAAATGAAAATGTTTTCTAGAAGTAGAAAAAAAGGAAGCTGCATTCCACTAAAAAGAATTTTAAAAAATTCTTATTTCCTTACTCAGAATTACTCAGTATTTTGACTGCAAATTGTGGCTTTTCCATTTCTGTCAAACTGGACTTTTTTAACAGTTTGGGGATATTCAGAGATTGTACTATATCATAACACACAGCTGCCCTGTCAGTTTAAGCCATTAGAGTTCTGATGATGTTTCTAAAATTTTGCATATCTCTAACCAGATGTTTTATGATTTACATCTCTCCACAAAACTATTTGCAGTAGGTGAAAAACAGAGCACTAATATTCCATATGTGACTAATATAAGCAAGAACAAAGGGAACATATAGGTATATGTATATTTTATAATGCATGTAATAAGTGAGGAAATGCACTGCTTGATGCAAAAAAAAAACATTCGGAAATTTAAATTATGACAAACATATCTTATAAAGAAGTGCAGTCGAGGAGAGATGAAGATTTTTGGAATCATGCATAAAATACAAGGCCAGTTATATGATGAGAGGAGGAAATGATCCTTTACTAAAAGGCATGTGTTGATTTGACAAAGCAACACTGGAGGTGGAGAACTGTATAATGTGTTAGAGCCACTGGCTACATTTAAAAATAACAAATATAATCTTGACAATTCAATGTGGTTAAGTATATTTAAAAGAAAAAAAAGAAAACAAAACTATCTCTAAAATGACATAAAATAAAAACTCAAAAAGAGAGGCTTTTTATACCTGAAAAAATCTCTTAGAAGAGTTAATTTCAAAGAATGGTAGGAGAATCCTGTAATCTCTCCAATACAAGCAGAGCCATGCACTGCACCAGTTGTGTGAGTGATGATTACTAACAGATATAAGGTCCCTGATCTTTCAGTTTGAAACGGACAATTACTCAAACCTGGAAATTCCACACATATCCTTTAAACAGGAATGAATGGCAAAAAAAAAAAAAAATTAAACAGTCTCTTTATTGTGAACCAGTAGTCAAAATAGATTGGAAAATATTTTTTATGGCAAGGTTATACATACATGCACCTGTGTCCGAAAGACAGTAAAAACAAAGTAAGTTGTGACATTGCTCTAATTCAAGAAAAATATTTTTCTTTTCCAATATTTTTGACAGCAGCTGTTCAGATCTTCCTGTTAATATTTGTTTTGAGGTTTTAAAAAAACATGATTATGAACAGATATAGCAATACAGTGTTAGTAGTAAAAAGTGAAAATGTACTTTAAGCTTCACAGATACACTAAGTGGCTAAGTAAATGGTTGAAGAGACCATTGAGCTTTGAAAAAATCCTGAACCTAAACCATTTTTTTCTCTTTTTGCCTCATTATAAAGATGTAGAAATAATTTAGCTATGAAGATTGTCTTTTATAGTTTGGGATTTTTTATATTGTTGCTCAAGAGTTCCTAAAGTATTTCAAAATGTTGACTTAAAGTATCAGATTTGATTCTTTTCTTTAAGCTTTTCACACAATTCAGACTGTTCAAAATTAATTCATATAAAATACAAAACATGGCCTATATATTAAATAATTAAATATATGTAAAAGCATTAGTGTCATCCTCTTTATCTGAGATAAAAGGAAAAAATGGTGTTTCTTCTGAAGCCAGTCATAGAGATCACAAGCTGAAAACAAGGAGGAAAGAACAAAAGACATCATAAGTAGAAGAGAATGAACCAGGAAGTCCAGCTTTTCTGTTGGAGAAGACCCCATAGGTCTTAAGAAAAAATTGAGATCTACCACCTTTTTGTCTGTCTAAACAGCTATCCCATGTCTAGCATTGACTCAGCTGTATGTCCTATGAGACAGGAGACTGTGTGTGAATCTGATCTTGTATCTGGAGGTTCAGTTACTCTTCCCTGAGTTGCAAGACCCTAGGGTCACATACCCATGTTGCTGAGACTTGATACAGAAGTTACCCTCAGGGGAGAAAGCAGGAGGTATCAGGCCACAACCTCACAGTCCACAGAGAAGCCACCCCTGTTTTAAATCACTGAAAGTAAGAATGCTGCCCATAGTAATTTCTCAGTGTGTGAGAAGTATAGGTGAAGGTCAACCAGCTACAACTGGCCCTTTAACTACCTTCAGAAAAACAAGATGTGAAAATTTGTGTTAGGCAGGTAAAGTTCAACAATGACAAAACTGAATCTTCAAGTTTCTCGCAAGATGTTTCCAAGCCAACATCAGTTAAACTTTGCCTTGATACTGCTTCATATATACTGACCTTGCTCTGGATCAGTAATTGAATCTGTGTGCTGAGATCCCAGATTCAATCACATGGAACACTACAATCATGAGTTCAAGTTTCCAAGAGATGATATTCTCCTCTGTGTTGTTCAGAAAAACTGCATCATTTTTTTATCATCACTCATTTTCAGTTGCTGCTTTGCAGTAAAATAATCATCACTTGTCTGCTACAAGGAGAGAGGCTAGTCTGTCTTCAGGATTCTGAGGACTGGGTTTACTAAGTTGTCTTACATAGAATTGGCAAGTGGTTGAAAGGCTGCCCTTGACCTGAATCTACCATAGTTACCCCCTGATACACATAAGGGTGATACCTACTCTGAACACACTTTTTGAGGCAGAGTTATTATCATGCATTGTATTAGGAAGTGCTCTCTTAAGAAATTCTCTGGACAAAAAAGAACCTGAAAAAAAATCCATGAGGCACTCAAAGCCCCTGACATTGTTAACAAGTGCTTGATTTTTCAATACCTAGTCCACTGCAGAAGGGGAGGCCCACAACTTCTCAGAAGCAGATTCAGGTTTCTCTGTTCTGTTGTAGAATGTTGTTTCTAAACATCTATGTAGTAGTTTAATGAAAGGGAAGAAAATGTGTGGCTGCTGTTGATGAAGGTTACAGTGACAAACTGGCTTAATCAGAGTTTCATACACGTCTAAGACCAGATGTACATTTCACCTTCACAGCTATCTCCCAGTGTCTTGGTCACTCCAACAAACAGCTCTGGCTCTGCCTTTTGGCAAAGAGGAACTAAATCAGCATCATTCACCTTGGAACAGCCGCAAACTCCTTGAATCTCACGTGGCTTTTTTTCTCTGAAATGAAGGGATCAGGTCCGCTGGCAGTAGGACACAGACTGTGATCAATAACAGTGTGCCATTCCTCCTCTGTACTTTCAGCCACAATACAGTTGGTGCTGTGAGCAGGGTGACCTTGTGAACTGTCCACTTGTTCCTCATCTCCCACTGCAGTCACGGCACAGTATTGCGATTTCTACACGGGTTTCTTTAAATCTAGTATTTCTAAGGTTGCTGCTTCAGTTGATTTAACAACTTACCACTGCTGAAGGGGTAATACACATTCCTCCTCATCTCCCTCGCTCCCAACTACAAACTCCTGCATGCTAACTTATGTGAGTACTTTGCAGATGTATTTGTTAACCAGTATAACACATTACATTCCAGAAAACAGCACACAGACATGTACAGTGAGCACAGAGTGGAAGTTAGATCCACAGAGGTAGCAAGAGGATAGTGACACAAGAACAGTATAGGGAGAAAGGACAAGGGAGAAAGGACAGGAAAGGAGGAAGGGTGAAGAAATGCTTTAACCATTAAAATGGCAGGAGATGATTAGAAAGACCCAGCTTCCTTGTACCTAGGTGTGCAAGTCATAACCAAAGATGATCTGAATTCCAGTATTGCCACCAGTTCTTTCAGGTGGGCAGCTGACTCAGAGACACTGGTTCAACACAGCTGAATTAGAGCAGTAATAGGGCAGGCAGAATTCAGACTCTCTACTTCCAGTGAAATCTGGTGTCTCAGGGCAATCCTCAGGCTGGCACAGGGGAAAAAATAACACAGTTTTTTCATGCACCTGGCCAAGACATGACCTTCAAGCTTCATGTCCTCACACAGGGTATGTGAATTACTAATGTAGCTGTCTGCCATCCCTCTCCCACCCACATGGAGTAGATGGCTGGGATAGTCACTCC
Source organism: Indicator indicator (assembly GCF_027791375.1). NCBI lineage: Eukaryota > Metazoa > Chordata > Aves > Piciformes > Indicatoridae > Indicator > Indicator indicator. The sequence goes on along the minus strand of NC_072015.1, from coordinate 37,391,706 downwards.
ATCACAGGATATCTACGTTGAAATGAAAACATAACAGATTGCAAGTTCCAGCAAAGAATTGATACTGTAGAAGAAAAACAAAACAGGAAAATGGGATGGAAATTTCAGGAGCTACTAAACCCTAATCTGGAGCCTCCAATTAATTTACTAGAGCTATCCTAATCTGCACTGTATATGTTGTTGTGCACCTGCCATAGAACACAGCACTGAAATCTCCGAAGCGTCCTCTTGAGTCAGCCTTCTTCACAGACACATTTAAGGTGCCTTCTCATATGATGCAGATATTTTTCACCTGTACCAATCAAGTAATAACGTATTAATATGTTCAAAGTTTAAAGGTCTCGGCTAAAGTGACATCTGTAATTGACTTTAGACTAGGAATCCAATTTCTGCCCTCTGTGGCTCATGAAACATAGTCCTGAACAACCATAGACACTCACATTGAAAATAACCAACACTTAATTCAGAGAACAAAAGGTTTCTCCTTCACACATGTTGCAAGAAATACAGGAGAGACCTATGCTCTCTTTATCATCAACCCTTCCATTTCTGACTAAATTTATAGAGGAGCTAGAAAAAAAACATCTGCAAGGTCACTTAGGTGACACAGGGACTATATATTTGAGACTACACAGACTTAGGTCATCTGTTTGAGTAGAAGCAGCTCTAGCGTTTTGTTAGACGATTGCTGCCTGTCAGAGCATAGGCACAAGACATCCACTCATTGTCTGGAGTGATAGGCTTCACCAGCAAGACCCTAATTGGGGCTTTCCACACAGAAGTGCTGGTGGCAAGATGAATGAATTAGAAGGATTTACATCCCTCCTGGAAGGACATATCCAAAATAGTGATGGGAAAACACTCCTCTGTGACTCAGTCCCTCGTTTATCGATCCCACGTTCTTTCTCCGCATCTATTCGGTGTGTGCTTGCAGCTGCAAGAAATGCTCAGACAACACAGGTCTCACATGAAGCAGTGTATACATGGTGCAAGCTTTTGCCTTCTCCTTCAGTGCCTGTGATGGACTATTGTTTGGAGAAAATCAGCTTATGAATGAAGAGCAGCTTATCGAAGCTGAACCTAAATGAAATACAGGTAAAATTGATGATTAGGGAAAATTCACTCTGAGAGCTGGTGTTTATTACATTGTTTCCTGTGGCTGAGTATATGTAATTTACTCTTCCTCTGTTCAGTCTGCAACTTAGTCCATACTGAGTTGCATTTCAATACTTGAAGGGAATCTACAAGAAAGCTGAGGAGGGGCTGTTTACAAGGATGTGTAGCAACAGGACAAGAGGCAACGGTTTTAAACTAGAGCAGGGTAGATTTAGGCAGGACACAAGGAGGAAATTCTTTACAATGAGGGTAGTGAAATACTGGAACATATTGCTCAGAGAGGTGGTGCAGGCCCATCCCTAGAGACATTCAAGGTCAAGCTTGATGGGGCCCTAAGCAACCTGATCTAGTTAAACATACCCCTCCTCACTGCAGAGCTGTTGGGCACTTTCAGTGTCCCTTCCAGCCCCATGTATTCAGTAGAATTTGGCCCAGGCATAATAATAAATATGAAATGAAAATGTCAGGGACCCAGAGGAGCTGACATTAATGTATGCACTTTTTTAAACCAAAACCCTACTGTACACAAGCAACCTTCCCCATTCTTCCTAGGAAGAATTAGACTAAAGATAGTTGATGTATACACTGAGGTTTACAAGGCCCATTTTACTTGAGTTTAACATTTACTTGAATACCTGCAACTAGCAAATGTAAAGACTTGGGCTTGGGTCTGTACTCTCCTTCAGAGGAACACTGATGAAAACACTGGGAGACAGTGTCAAAAGCCTTGCTAAGGTCAAGGTAGACTACATCCACTGGTCTCCCTGCATCTACCCATTCAGTTGTGACATCACAGAATGCTGTCAGACTAGTCAAGTATGATTTTGTCCTGGTAAATCCATGCTGACCACTCGTGATAACCTTCTTCTCTTCCGTGTGCCTAGAGACGACCTCCAGAATGAGCCAATCCATCATTTTTTCAGGGATGGAGGTGAGGCTGACTGGTCTGTAGTTTCCTGGAACCTTTTTTTTGCCCTTTTTGAAGACTGGAGTGACACTGGCTTTCCTCCAGTCCTCAGGAACCTCTCCTGTCTGCTAGGATTTTATAACAATGATGGAGAGTGGTAGATTGACAACATCAGCCAGCTCTCTCAACACTCCTAGGTGCATCTCATCATGGCCTGTGGACTTGTGTATATTCAGTTTGTGTAACTGATTCCTAACCCAGTCTTCACTGATTAATGGAGATTCTTCCCTCCTCCAGGCTTTCTCTCCTCCATCCAGGGTCTGGAGGTCACAGGGGCTGGTCTTAGGAGTAAAGACTGAAGCAAAGAAGGTATTTAGCAACTCTGCCTTCTCTGCATCCTTAGTGATCAGGGCTGCCACCTCATTCAGCAGTGGGCTCATACTTTCCCTATTCTTTCTTTTCCTACTGATATATTTGAAGAAGCCCTTCTTGTTCTCTTTTACTTCCTTTGCCAGTTTCAGTTCCAAGAGGGCTTTGGCCTCCCTTATTGCCTTCACAATTTCTCTGTAGTTGTCCCAAATGATGAGTCCCTTCTTCCATGAACTGTAGATTTCTTTCTATTATGAGATTTCTTTCAGAAGCTCCCTGCTCATCCATGCAGGTCTGCTGGCACACCTACCCCATTTTTCACACAAGGGAACACACCTATCTTGGGCTTGGAGGAAGTGGCATTTAAAAACTGACCAACTTTCTTGGGCTCCTTGACTCTCTGGAATCTTAGACCATGGGATTCCTGCAAGAAGATCTTTGAATAGTACAAAGTTAGCCCTGTGGAAGTCCAGGGCTGTAGATATATATATGTATAGTTAAAAGATTATGCCTTTTTATTGCTTACTGGTTTACTTTCCAGATTATTTGGTCACTGGTTTATTAGCACAATAATATACAGAGCTACTAAATCATCTGTTTAATAAGATTGAAGAAGCTGGTTAGTCTCCTCAGTATTAAAACACTTACCTAAATGCTTTGCATTTAGGTAGCTGGAAGTTATGATGACTTCCAACATTAAAGCAGCATGTAAGGTATTCAGTCATAGAATCATAGAATCAGTCAGGGTTTGAAGGGACTACCAGGATCATCTATTTCCAACCCTTCTGCCATGGGCAGGGACACCTCACACTAGATCAGGCTGGCCAGAACCTCCTAGACAAGCAACATATTAGCTGAGTAACCCAATGAAATATGTATGTCATTGCTACATTAACAATATGGAAAAGAAAAAGTAGCAAATAAGCTTTTTGCATTCAGGAGCAAATACTTAGTAATGTTAAGTTATCTTTGCTGAAAGAAAAGTAACAATTAGCATAGAAAAATGCAGTAAAAAATCCATGATGGATATAGCTGTACAATATATACCCTATTCTTTTTCTCTGACACAGAACAGTAGCTAATGGTATCTTAGCCTTGAGAGATGCTGTTTCTATTAATGTAATAAAAATATCTATAAGGCTTTACTCTCTCTTTTTTCATGTATTCCCTACAATGCACCACTGGTGGGCAGCAGCCAAGTGCAGTGTGGGTGAGAGGGACTGCAGGAGCAAAGTGAAACTTTACCAATCAGTAGAAAAATAAATATGTAAAGCAGAGAGATCATGTTGTAGGGTAAGGGAGTTCCTGTTCTCAGATGTTCTCTTTCAAAATTTCATTTCATTCCATTTCTAAAAGACAGGCTGGTCACTGAAGTAATTCAGAAACTTACATCACAAACATCAGTAAAAGATACTGGAGTAGGAAAATTCAGAGCAAAACAGCAGTGATTTTAGACCCATCATAAGGCACAGTATCTTCCATTTTTAAAGGCATTTTCACAAAAAAAATCTAAGTGTTATACATTGGCACCAAATTATCGCAGTTGTGATGCAAACTTTTTGTCAAGTCTTAAAAATTTGGTGATGCAGGAGAAATCAGGAAAGGAAAAAATATTTGAAAGTTGTATGAAATCAAGGTAAAATAGTAAGACACAAAACCACACTGGCATACTATGCATTGCTCTCAAGAAAGGAGAGGAAAATTCTCCTCCCTGTGCCACTGAAATAATGTAAGACATCAGGAAAGCATGTCCTGCATACTTAAATTGAAATCTCCTTGGAACCCTGAGATCCTGTACTTGAAAGGGACTGCTAGGCACTACAACAATGTCCAAAGCAAACATTAGCAACTACATTATCTACCTCCTGTTAGAGGTATTCCTTATTTACTGTAAATAATTCTTTATTACTATAAATAATTCTTTTCAACTTACTGTTTTTATTGTTGCTACTGTTTTGGATAGAATTACACTTGGAGGGAAAGAATCATTCTTCTTATCCTTTTTGCTTTATATTTCCTTATTTTAGTCACTGAAGCTGATGTTCACATGATGTTATTTGTCAACTTTTTTTTTGCTACAGCCTCTTCTGGCAAATAATGAAAGCCTTATTGAATCACATGCAGCAGAACATAACAGAGATGCCATGTACCATACAATGTCTTAAATCTTTAAACTTAAGCAACTTTTGCTATGGATATGACCATTTCTCAGTGCACCCTCAGTAAGTTTGCTGATGACACCAAGCTGTGTGGTGCAGCAGACAGGCTGGAGGGAAGGGATGCCATCCAGAGGGACCTTGACAGGCTGGAAAGGAGGGCACTAGTCTTATGAGGTTCAATAAGGCCAAGTGCAAGGTCCTGCATCTGGGTCGAGGAAATCCCAAGCACAAATACAGGCTGGGCAGTGAGTGGCTGGAAAGGAACCCTGAAGAGAGGGACTTGGGGGTGCTGGTGGACGAGAAGCTCAACATGAGCTGCCAACGTGCACTTGCAGCCCAGAAAGCCAACCAGAGCCTGGGCTGTATCAGGAGAAGTGTGGCCAGCAGGTTGAGGGAGGTGATTCTCCCCCTCTGCTCAGCTCTGGTGAGACCCCACCTGGAGTACTGCATCCAGTTCTGGAGCCCCTATTACAAAAGGGATATGGACATGCTGGAAGGTGTCCAGAGCAGGGCCACCAGGATGATCAGAGGGCTGGAGCACCTCTCCTATGAGGACAGACTGAAAGAGCTGGGGCTGTTCAATCTGGAGAAGAGAAGACTCCGAGGTGACCTTCTTGTGGCCTTCCAGTATCTGAAGGGGGCTACAAGAAAGCTGGGGAGGGACTTTTTAGGGTGTCAGGTAGTGACAGGACTAGGGGGAATGGAATAAAGCTGGAAGTGGGGAGATTCAGACTGGACATGAGGAAGAAGTTCTTCTCCATGAGAGTGGTGAGAGCCTGGAATGGGTTGTCCAGGGAGGTGGTTGAGGCCCCCTCCCTGGAGGTGTTTAAGGCCAGGCTGGATGAGGCTCTGTCCAGCCTGATGTAGTGTGAGGTGTCCCTGGCCATGGCAGGAGGGTTGGAACTAGATGATCCTTGTGGTCCCTTCCAACCCTGACTGATTCTATGATTCTATGATTGTTTCTTTAAAAGGAGAAAGATGCATCTGTATCATTAGCACAAGTCAATGCTTTTAAAAATACACTCGTTTCCCAAATTTAAACAAAAGTCTGCTATAACTGCCTGATAATAGTTCCTTCTGCAGCTTTTTCATTATGCAGTTCTCTTTCACTCTCAATCTTCCCTCCTTAGATGACAAGTAATGGGGACAGTCCTCTAAACTACATTGTACAGATGAAGCTGTTCTTGATGTCCCTTGAAGCAGACACACAGAAATACCTTTTGTGGGAGCAGTATAATTTATAAACTTTCCCACCACCTGCTCCCCATTTTCAGCTCATACCACATATGCCTGATTTTCAGGTTGTCCTTACACACATGGGGTTGTTAGGTCTCTCAGGAAGCCAGGGGAGCTTTGGCCTAATTTTATCTGCCTCTTCTGGATTCTTCAAGATGGGATATTTCTATGTCACTTTGGTTAAAAGGGTAAAGGTACAGCTGACATGAGTACATGTTCCTTTGTTCCCTCTATTTGTCTTAACAATGACAGTGTGATTTATAAGCTGCTTATTCACAATGGATAGTTAGACCACTCCAGCTCCCCATATTAGCATGTTCTTGTGTGGTAGAAGTTGTGTCTCACTCTGGTCTGACAGTGAGATTGGCTTTCAGATACAGATAAAGAAAGGAACTATAAAAAACTAGATTGTTACTTAAAAACTACAACAACAACAACAACAAAACGCTAAACAAACAAAAATCTAAACTGGAATACACACAAGAAATAAGGAATGCTATAAAACAAAACAAAACAAAACAAAAAAAATCCAAACTTGCACACAGAGATAACTAAAAACCCAAACCAGTGGTCATTTCTTATGATTAAAAACTTCCATGCTTCCAGGTTTTGCCTGCACCCATAGCTGGCACATAGCTTAGGATCAAAAATCTGAAGCCACATTAGAAGACTCAGAGTACCTGAGCTTCTCCAGGGAACAGAATGTGCCCACCAGAGGCTGACAGTGGCCTGGCTTGTGGGCTCTCACCATACTCCCCATGTCATCACAGCAGTTGCTTTTTCCCTATACTGGGGCAGAAGAGAAGACCTCCTGACTCAGGCATAGGTCCAAACGCTGCTCAAAGCTGAAAGAAACTCAGTTCAGTCAAAGGAAATGTAGCTCTGCCAGGAGTGTTGCTATTCTAGTTTGTGCCTTCTGTTTTTATTGCCTGGATCCATGTTGCTGAGACAATCAATCTCAAGTCTTCTCAAAGATTTACTTCTTCTTGAGGTCAGTTTAAAGCTCTGGTTCCTCAACTTTCATTTTGCCATCTTTTTGTCCCCAAAGTGATTTTATCTTGCCAGTGCTTCAGGAACCCTCTTTTAACTTCAGAGCTCAAAAAGTTGTCCCCACCTGTTTCAGGTCAACAACCTGATAATAATTTTAAGGGTGTCATGTTTGACTTCACAATTTCTGTTTAAAATTTGTCAGAAGAATCAGCCTATGGTTCTGAAAAAGAAAAATAACTGAAATCTCAAAACAAAAGCTTTAGGGCCTTGAGTTACCCACTTTGAGTCTAATAGTACTGTTTCAAGTATCTTGCCATGAAGGTTAAAATGTCAACATTGCTATAATCATAAAATTGCCTCTGCTGAGAGTGTTGCAAAGGGCTCATAGTATGTGTGGTACTCAGCCTCTTGTTGCTTGTGGATGATGCTCAGAAGAATGGCAGCACCTGTTCTGTCTCCTGATCCTTTAAAAAAAAAATAAGGTAGAGGAAGAAAAAGCCACAATAATACTTTGCAGAGCTCACTAGTATTTATATTTTTCCCCAAATCAGCATTTTAAAAGTGACATTCAGGCTGAGACAGCAGTAATTATTGAATAATTCTGTAGTCCTGTCTTTCACAGTGAATCTAGAAATAGTCTCCTTGGCAAATTTCACAGGGCTCTGAGCTCAGAGACCTTAAGCAGGTGTACTGCACCCATACTTGCTGGATAGGACCAAGCCTCAGCAAAGTATGTACCATTGCATTTCTTACATCAGCAACTAGTAACATCTCAAACAGCTAGAATTTAGTCTGTGGACAAAACCTGGATGGTACTACTGATTTCATCATCTCACCTCAAACTCCCATCTTCATGAGAGTATGGCCCAGAAAACAGCTTTGGCTTTCTCTCCAAGAATAACACAATGAGTCAGAATTGCCTTTCCTGTAGGAGAGACATGTTGTGCCTTGAGCAGAAAAAAAACCAAACAAACTAACTAAAATAATAATAATAATAATAATAATAATAATAATAATAATAATGGTTTAAAAAACCTTATTCCTCTTCTTTGGTTTTGTGTGCTTTGTTGTTTATGTTTTAGTCTTTCTTTTTAATTAAAAAAATAGATGAGGTAGGGTACTCACATGCTTAGCTCACTGAGTTATGTTTTGCATCAAAATTTCACTCTGGGTGAAAGGTCCAGAAATTGTGCATGTAGTTAAAATTGGCACCAGCAGATAAAATCTCCCTCAGCTGTGGAGCTCAATGTCATTTACACAGAGCCCAGTGGACCAAACTCAGATTATGACATCATGAGCACAAAACACAGAATCACTAATTTTGGTACCACATATATCTTCATTTAGGTAAAATACATTTTCTGGAGACTGAACTTCCACACATACAATTTCTTCCAGGCAAAATAAACTGTTATATATATATATATATACATACACACATATATATATATAAAATGCAAATATTCTACCATAATATAAACTTTTATAATAAGCCACTTTCAGTCCAATCATCCCTTTTTCTCTAAAGATGGCATTTTAAATTCACTTAACATCTAATTAAATAATATTACCTAGCCTGACAGAATACTAATACCAAGAATATTTTGCAAGAGATCTCTTATGATGATGGGATATGGAAGTGATTAATTTAGAGATATAGATAAACATTTCCAGTCTATCGTGCACTATCATATTACTGTATACAGCTTAAGAAAATTATATTGAATTTGCATTACAAGTGCAATCATGTACAAAGTATCTGTTACCTGTTGAGATTTTCTAGGCTGTGAGAGACACTGCAACTTTTTTCTTGCCAGCTTCTGGTTACACATTTTTCTATATCCTTACTAATAATTTTGTTGCACTATATTAAACCAAATCAGTGAAATATCTGAACTGGAAAAATTCAGCTTCCTCATCAAGTTGGATTTCTACATTAGTACAGAAAGAAAAGATCTATCTACCCTCTTCCAGAGATTATGTTTTGATTATGTTTTATGAGTGTACTTTGTACGTGGTTAGAAACGATGCATAAAATCTGGTACAGTCTGATGAATCACAGAGTTGAAAATGCTTTTGCAGTACTGAATGCCGTGTACCTTTTACATCTCAGCACTCCTATTTTTCAAGCTCATACAAAGGAAAAAAGCCTTCGCTTGGAAATGAAATTATTCTCTATTTTCCATCTCATCTAGAGTCTTTTATGTCCTGTGTATGTTTGCTGACACTAAGAGTGTGGATGTGCTGAACAAAGGAGCCTGTGCTGAAAACATGACCTATATGCTGTGTCCTCCAGACATATGGGGGTCATTTCCTGAAGTAAGCTCTATGACTATTGAATGACTCACTGGATATTAGTGGCTGCAGCTTGCAAGGTACACTTCTGGTTTAGTTTCCTCCAAAATCTAGTCTATATGCTTTGAGATAATGTGCCAAAGCACAGTAAGTGATTACGATGTCAAGATTTAGTTCAGATCCAGAATAAAACTTTAGTTTGAGATAAGTCATAAAAAGACTTATGAAAAGCAAAGCTGAGTGTAAAACACCTACTCATAAGAACATGTGTATACTTTTTTCATTGCAGCACAAGTAATCTAAGACATTTGTTGCAGGAAATTGAGAATAAAATATTGTGTATAAAGTTCAGATCAGATACATATAAAATATGCATTCTTCAAATCCTTGTAATGATCCCACGACCAGCTATACTGAAACAACCAAAATGTGAGCCTGTGTCTTATAAAAGTACTTTGTAGGATTCAAATAAATATTTGCTCCTTAAATGGAAAGACAAGGAAGGTAATTTGAAGGCATTTCATTAAGTATTCTATGCTTTAAATTATGTATATTTTTGCTCCTGAAAACCAACCAGATGATAGGAAAAATCAACCAATTGAATCTTTACTTTGTTTCTGCTCAGTGCGTCTAGGAGTCTACACTAAGGTAAAAGGTACTGTTAAGAGCTGTTAACTGAATATTTAAACCTGGCAAAGATGACCTGTTAAATTGTAGCTCTGATACAGATGTTAAGCAAATTAAATCTTCAGTTCATCTATGATCTCTGCTTAAGAGTTAATACATCAGAAATGTGTGTGTGTGTGTGTGTGTGATTTCCTCTCCCTGAGGAGCGCAAGGTCTCAAATGAGGCTTCCCAAAAAAATCTTTCTTGCACCCTGTGCTAGCAGTGAAACAATTAGCAACGTGACAAAGAAAATATTGCTATAAGAATCAAATAACTTAGTAAATGAGAAATATAATTCTGAAGATTTTAGGATGTCACAATATTGACAGAATCCCCACTAAGCCTCTGTTTCCACTAGTATAGTCTGAATCACAGAATAACAGAGCTACAGAACCCTCACTGGGCAGAGATCACATCACAGTATATCAGAGGTTGGAAGGGACCTCAAGAGATCATCAGGTCCAATCCCCCTGCCACAGCAGGATCACTTAGGGGAGTCTGCACAGGAATGCATCCAGAGAAGGAAACTCCACAACCCCCCTGGGCAGCCTGTTCCAGTGCTCTGTCACCCTCACTGTAAAGAAGTTTCTCCTCCTGTTGAGCTGAAATGTTCTATGTTCAAGTTTGAACCCATTGTTCCTTGTCCTATCACTGTGAACCACCCAAAAGAGCCTGGCCCCCTCCACTTGACACCCACCCAGATATTTATAGACATTGATTTGATCCACTCTCAGTCTTCTCTTCTTCTCAAGACTGAGAAGGGCTCAGTTTCTCCCCCAAGGCTCTCAGTCTCTCTTCCTAGGGGAGATGTTCAAGTCCTCTAATCATCCTCATGATCTGTGTGAGTCCCCAGAACTGCCTCTTGCTTGAAACATGATTAACAACCACCAGCAGAGCCATGATTTTGCACATTCCTTCGGAGGGAGCCTCTGTATAGTTGCTCAGGATGCCCTGTCCCAATATAGTTGCTCAGGATGCCCTGTTCTAATTCTGTGCTAGTTTCCCAAGGACTGCCATTTTTTCCTGTGGCCCACTCTATGCCATCTTGATAGCATGCTGTGAATCTGCCAGTGCTCTGCAGGGCTTGCTCTGACTGCTTTTCCTTACCTGTACAGTATCTTCAGTTGTATGGATTGCACCATAACTCTCCAACCTCTTTATTATTTCTGATGTAGCATTGCTTACTGCATTGTTACTTCCCTAAAGCTGGTGTTCTGTCTCTTACCTGAAAGGGAGTGAAACACATTTAATTTCCACCACCTTTTATTAGATCATGAGCTTTTATACAGTTGGCTGCAAGTACTGCAACTATTGAATCATGAGTTCTGCAAGGATGCTTTAGAGACTTTAAATAATTGAGTACTACTGCAGATTGAGGAGGGTTTCTCAAGCAGTTAATTGCCTTTAATATAACAAAAAAGGAAAAAAAGGACTTCTAACTTCTATCTTTCTACTTTCAAATTCTAATGACTGTGAGTTGTTAGTCGTTTTTCACACAGGTTAAAGATTTTAAAATCTTTCCTGTGTCCTTCTTTGGAAGAACATAAGAGACTGAGATTTTTCTGCTCCCTTCACATAAAGTAATAATTCCAGGTCTCAAGTCATTCTCTAGGTATGGATGCTCATTGTGAGGCAGCTACATTTTCTAACATTTGCCTCACTGACCTCTTGGGAGACATCCATAGAGCTACTTTCCACACCCAAAGGGCGTACAAAAAAGTATTTATAATGACTTTAAAGAAAAGTTTGTAGAATGTATTCCTTGCAGGAAAACAAAGGTGACTCTTCCTTCTTCCATAAGTTCTGTGAGATGATGGGAGAGGGGTTTAGGCAGAATTACCCAAGTATTGGTTTCTGGCCTGAATGTCATACCAGTGAGTTTTGGAAGAGCCTTGAGAGAGGATTAGCTACAGAGCATTGAGGAATCACAGGGGTCTTCTGACTTTACATCTATGAAATGTGAGAGTACATACAATCATCTGTGAAAGACATTCCATTTCTGTGATATAAATTAAATAGCAAAGAAGGAAAATAATGCAACTCCTTCCTTTCCCACAAAAAAAAGAAAAAAAAAGGCTTCATGCCAAAAGACTGTAAGGGTTTTATTGCTTAAATAGTAACTGCCTGTAGGGATCTGGACTCTGCAACATGTTTATTCTGATTCAAAGCCAGCAACATTTTTTTCTGAAAAAGCTGGAAGAAAGTCATCTTCCTCCTGACAAAGCAGTTAACTGCCCTCTGCTGAGGATGGTCATAAAATGATAATTTACACAAGGTCATGAGAAAGCAGGAGAGCAGAGCCCTGTGGCCTTATGCATCACATCGATGAAGACAATCTAGTCTCTTCCCTAAACCAAGCAGCCTCCTCCCTGTATGTTTCTCAGCCTCCTCCCTATATGTTGCTCAGCCTCCTCCCTAAGTGCAATTTAGGCTTGATTTGTTACAACACAGTCATGAGGTTTGTGGGTTTCTTCCTGACTGCAGCATTGTTAACACATTTGAAGCCTCAAGAAAATGTTTTCATTTTGATCCTTAAGATCAAGGTTTAAAAACAATTTTTAAACGGAAAACAAACATCATCCAGGATTCTGGAGGTAGTGCCCTGGGTATAAGTTTTTGCCATAAGCTAGCCAAATGCCAGAGTAAAATTAATTGCTTCCATAAATAATGATGTCCATCCATCAGTTACCACTGGCATCTTGTGAAGCAGGCACAGAGTCTCACCCATAAAACCTGTTCTGTATCTCAGGCCACTTCAACTTCTTGAGCAGGTGATAGCATTTGGAATAAGGCCCTTACCTATTTTATTTCAATAGAAATCCCAGGGGGAGAAAAATGTGATCAAGAAGAAAACAAATGTTGATGGACCTTATTCCTAATTCCTTTTCTGAATAGAATTCCACATTAACCAGGCTGGCAATATCCAAAGTTAAGCACACAGCATTTTGAGTCTGCTTGTGTTTAACTGCTTCTGGCTTTGGATGCTAGTCACAACCAGCCTTTAACTTCTGTTTGTGCAGGGAACTTCTTTTAACCCACAAGGTACTCATCAAAATGAGTGACCTGGAGATCTCAACACACTGAAGTGGTTCCACTTGTTGAAATTTACAGCCACAGCCTGGTCATACTGTTGGTTCTGAATAAGTTAAGCATTTAATTTCTCTATCTGAAAGTGCTCATGCCATGAAAGACCAAGTTTTGAAGTCATGGCTCAACCATTTCCTGTATCCATCTACATATCTATCCATCTGTATACTGGGTTATCATAACAGGACTACAGGCAATAATCCAAGGGAAGTTATTTGTACCATTTAGAATACTGAGTCCAGCTTTGGGCTTAGAAAATAAAAGGGTTGATTGAATGAAACAGGTACATCATGAAGACTACCAAGAAGGTCAGAGGATGAAACATTTACCTCCTAAGGAGGGGCTGAGGTAGTAGTGTTTTTTCAGTCTGGGCAAGAGATAGCTTTGAAGGGACAGAATACCAGTTCCTGTTACAGCATCTGAGAGGAGCTTTTTGAGGAGATAAAGGCAAAATCTTCTCATGGTGCATAGTGAGAGAATACAAACTAAAGGCATATATAGGATGAAACACAAGAGACTCAGAGAAACAAAAGCTGTGCAAGCCTAGTCTTTGAGCATTTCAAGGTTTTCAAGAGCAGATGAAGCCCTGAGCAACCTGGTTGGACCTCATAGCTGACTCTGCTTTGAGCAGGAGCTTTAACTAACCCTCTTCTGAGGTCACTTCAAGGTTATCCTGTGAGCATACCACCATCCAGATGTAGCTTTTCCCAGCTTCATTTTAATACCACTTATCTGGACATAAATGTAATAGTTACACATGGAATTGTAGTCTTAATCATAATGGTTACAGCTATATTGCTCACAGAAAATTTCTTAGTCAGATTAAAAGTGGTTTCTGAAAAAAAAAGCATCAGTAATTAGAGATGGAAAATGCTATACTCTGTCTATAGATTTCAGATTTAATTCCAGCCTTGACCAACATTTTTATTGCAAGACATAACTGAACTCCTTCTTTATTCATCAAGAGTTGCACAGAGAACTCAAACATCACCACAGATGGTGGGTATGTTTTTGTGACCATTTGTAATGTGATAGTTTGTGGGTCACTCCACAATTAAATGGGCATCTGGAATAGCCATTAAGGTTTGTCAAAACTATTGCACATCTTCAAATGATGGTGGAGATGGGTAGGTTAAAACTTAACCTCAGTAATAAGTCCATCCATAATTGGCAGAGACTGTAGCAATATCCCAGCTGTGCCAAACCAAGAGTGAGGGTACTCCATAGTGCCAAAAGAAAAGAAGCTTGCGAGGATCTGTCTCAAGGAAGGAAGATTTAAACCAGGCAGGAAGGAAACTGAGTAGCCTTAGCAGAATAAAAGCCTTTCTACAGGTGAAAAACTGACTGAGAGAGAAGACAGAGAAAGTAGAGATACATGGGCAGTTTTCAACATGGTGGGAAGTAATTTGTAAAGTTCAAAAGGGTCAGTACAGGGACTATGCTGATAAATCTGTTTAGAATTGGTCTGGAGCAGAGGCTAAGCCCTGAAGTGACTGATGGTTTGCTGATTCTTGCTGTCTCATGCGAAATAAATGGCACTACCCCTTCTCTCGCTCATGGGGGCTGTCAGAAAACCACATTCTGGCACTAATCCTCTAGTCTTAGCCAGTAAGTCTATTTTGATATATTACATAAAGATACAAACTGTAGGAGACAAAACTAGTTTTAAACTCGTGCAGTCCCAGAACAGAAAAGCAATACAATGGAAAAGATGTCCAGGTAGTTATGCTTCTGCACAGTAATATTTTAATATATGTTTCTTTTGCAGTATTGGCAACCTTTTTACTTCAACTACACAAAAATTACTTGTATTGGCAGTAAGTCCAAGAAGACAGGCACCATTAAAAAAACAAACAAGGAAACAACCAAAACCAAAACAAACCAAACCCCTCATTTAACAGAAAGATTTGAAGAATCAGAGCTGCAAGTCAAACCCCATCAAGCTAACAGAGACTGCATAGGGTAGTTTTTTACTGAGAAGATTAGATGGGTGAATCCATTTCTGCTGGTAAAAAGTATCATCGTGTTGGTGCTAAGACACAAGAAACAAATTTCTGTTAGCATTGTTATGCCATTTTCATGAACATGGTAAGTGAAGTCATCCAAACCTGTGTCCTCACAGTGCTGGCTTTTAGTGTTTTCTGGCACAGTGAGGTCAGCAAAAAGGTGAAAATTTTTCAGATTCTGAACAAACACAGCTATGGCAGGAGAACTCAGTGCAAATCTGACCCAAGAGCTTTCACAACACAATGGATATCTTTTCAGCTACTCTAGCTTGATTATTCCTTTTCTACATATGGGGAGGGGGGGAATAAAAGGTCATCAGCATATGATATGCTATTAATGCTAAATAACAACAATAAAAACCCAACACCTCATTTGTAAGTATGATCTCTTTTGTACACCTGTCACAGTACTGGGAAACTGAAGGGCTTAATCTTTGATATTACATATTTACAAGCCTTGCAGATCAAACTCAAATGGTATTTCAACTGCACTTTACCTAGAGCAAGAAATGTCTAGGCAGATAGCCCAGAGCATATTTAGAGCTGCCCTGCAGTCAATGAGGCACATGAAGAGAGTACACAATGTTGTAGTACTGTAAAAATAAGTCAGCTTATTACAAGTCAGAATATAATTGGCTTGGATCACAGGTCTACAGGGCTAAGATACTTGAGCCACTGGTAAATTACACAGCCATTTATGCTTGATTTCCTGTTTCCTCAACTCTGTAGTGATAATTCTGTTGAAGATGATAAAGAATGTGGAGAAGATTTTATTTAATACAGATGGACATGTTAATGCAGAGCGATCTACCCATCCCTCCAATTAGCCTACTAGGTGCAGCTTGATATAAAGCAGAGTCTGGAGCCCTGAGGACATAAAGCAAGACAGGGAGAGCATATAGCTCAGCATGTTTTCAGGAAATCCAATTATTTGTCTGAAGCTTTGAATTCAAAAGTGGATTCAGAAAGTCCTAAAGCAATTATGATTTGCACTGAAAGAGCCTGGCAAAAGCCAGCAGCTAAATGTTTGTATTGTTTTTGACTTGTGTGCTCCATTTATACAGTAAGGCCCTTTAGCACAATCACTTCAGCATGTAACTGAAATGAGTTGAGTTTTCAATAGAATCCTTTCAAATAAGTTGATAAGAAACACACCAGCTTTCTTATTTTCAGCACAGACAGAAGGGGTTACAAACAATTCTGGATTTCAAAAACTATTTGAAAACTTTTGTAAGCTTTAAAGCCAGTGTTGGATTAAGTCTCTGGATGCAGTAAAAACATTTGACTGGGCATGTGTCCTTCAGCTGGTCTGGCTGGTCTCTCTTCATATGCTAGTGTGTATGTGCTATGCCACCATAATCTGAGGGAAAGAACCTGAACAAGTTGTGTAAATATTTTTTTTCTTGATATGATCGACAGTTACTTGGGTGAAAAAAAAATAAATACTGGTAATGGTATTCCCTGCATGTATTAATATTGTTTTCACCACCAAGTGCTGTGTACTTCTGAGAATCTATCCAGTAACTTGGATACTTAAATATCCATATTTATATATGTTGTCTGCATAGTCCATATACCAAGCCCAGGGAACCATTTTATTAATGGTAACAAGAGATACAGGAAATCATCCTAAAGGAACCCAGATACACAAAATTATCTTCTGAGATTTTTAGGCATTTATCTCTTGGGTAGACACTGACTGAACATATTTAAGTAAAATTACTTTGCTTACATTTTATATACACGTGAATTCATTTTTTCACCCTACACTTTGGTAATAAACACTGTGCCTGCTCTTTGTTTTTAAAAGTCACCAAGCACAGCAAGTGAAGTGCTGTGAGGCATCCACATCACTAGCAGCTTTCTTTATATCAATTTTGGGTATATATTCCTAAAAAAAGTCACTTGCAGGATGATTTGTTTCAATTTCAGACCCTCTTTAGAGACCACAGTGGAAGACCAATGCATGCATTTTAATTACATTCTTCTGATTTTAAATAGCTCCTGAGTTTCTTCTTGAAGATAACAATTTATTCTATAACAAACCACACTCTCCTGAGCTGTAGATGCAAGACACCCAGTTTTCATTTTTAAACAGCAGTAAAAATAACTTATAAGCAAAGCTGGCAAAAAAAAAATGGGATTGTGGGTTCACTGGAAGTTTCTTTTTAATTTAGTTTTGATCTAACTTGTAGTGGCTGTTTCCAATGTCCGTAGCCCAGGCAGACTCTGCAGGAATCCAGGCAGGGTTCTCTTTGAACTCTGCCTTGAGCTTGCTAAAACCTCATTGAACCCAAGATGTTTTAAATGAAAGACTCCAGTCTGCATGAAGTAGCATTTTTCTGACAAAACTTTGTTTCCTTTGATAATTTCTGAACACTTCGATTTACAACAGGCTTTGATTGAAGACAGACTGTTATGACGAAATGACAGACAGTTCATAATTATTCCCCAACATCATTTGGATGCCAGTTCTGTTAGAAGTCACAGATGGGTTACTCCACTGCTTTTTGACTCGGTGTTTTCAGTCACATAGCAAAAAACCCATTATCTACCCTAGTAATCAGCTCAATGTGTTTTAATAGACCTCTGAACCAATATGGCAAAGAGAACCTTGTGACTAATTTCCAGGATTAGTTATTAGAAAAACTGAACTCTGGTCAGTTTTGCTGCAAATGCTGAATCATGACTTTTGTCCTGCCTCTGAGAATGTCTATATTGGCTTTTGTGATGCATCCTGAGGCTGCCTTCTGCATTAGATTTCCAGTCCACAGCAATAATAATTCTTTCCTAGCACTTCAACAATTTCCTTGTCTTTTCTGATTATTACTTAGGCCTGTTGTTCATAGATACAGAGTTTGCATTTTGTCAACGCTGAATATCTGACATGTACCCATCCCAGTGTGCCAAGGTGGTTACTCAGCCCTGTCCCAAGTTGTTTTGATTGTTACTGGGAAAAAACCCAACGCTGTCAGAACTCTGCCTTGTGTTTGAGTGTCTAATAACCAGTGCAACAGAAGCTGTGTTGGACGGTGTTCCAGGCACACCACACTTCTGATTTAGCATCTCTGGGTATCTAACCAGACTGGCTGAAGGATGGGATGATCCTGCTGTTAGTTAATTGTGCATATATACAGTCAGAATCAGACTGTCAATCTGCACAACTGCAGTTAAGAACCCGTTCTCCTTATCCACATGGGTTTTCTGATTTACTAAACACTCTTGCTAGTTACTCTACTTTCTGAAGTGTTTGGGGCGTAGTAAACATATATGTCAGGAGCTCTACTTTCATGCATATACACCTTTGTAGATGTACACAGGCACAAGTGTAAGGATTTTTACATATTTTGTGATTTTTTTTAAGTGTATAGGAAAGCAATTAGTTCAAAGCTTTTGTGATGGTTTTAAGTGTTATAAAAAAGCAATTAGTTCCAATAGCTGTAGGATAATTTGGACATTAATGCTTCTATGACCATTTAAATGTTTGAGAAATTCTTCACTTGCTCTACATTCTTGCTATGAGTTGTGCCAGTCAGTTCTTACTCTTTGTCTGCCTCCCGTGAGTACCTACAGAAAATAGAACATTTACCTCCCACATTAGGGAGGTGTCACATCCTTAGGTCATGAAGAACACATTTGCACAGAAAAAAATGCCCTAGTTCAGTTCCTATGGATGTTCCTAGTATCACAAGCAAGGCTATTTCTTTTCCATAACACCCTCAGTTTGAAAAAAAAACTTTCATTCTTAAAAAAGTAAGGAAAAACCTACATATTTACAAAATAATAACAAAAATTAAAAATATGCAGAAGATGGGTGCAGAATACAATATAGGATGCATTGTATTAGCTTGGCTTGTACCAGAATGTGGATTTTGCTCAGAAATTACAATACATCTTATCCTGCTTCTGTCCTTTTAAGTATTACACATATTCATACACATATGTGTATAGACACTGGATTTTTTTTTAAAAACAATTTCTAAAAGTCAAAACATTGCCCCAAATCACTGCAGATATTTACACATCAGAAAGATATTTCATATCTGCTTCAAAAGTGCAGTGTTCAAGCCTTTCAGAAGAGTAAAATGTTGGCAGACTGTGATGTCAGAGGGGAAGAATCACTGGTGTAGAAATTAACATTCTCCAGTTAGGACTAGGAATAAAGTTTGTTTTGGAGAAACCTGTGATTAATATACCTATTTTGATTGGCTTTTTTTTTTTTTATTTAAAGTTTGCACCTTCATAATATTCAACACATTGAATTTGCTGCTCTCTCTGAAAAGAGGATGCAAACCTTGCCTATAGTGTCAAAATCTGCACTGGTTGTTACTTAGTTCCCTGATAGAATTCGAGACAGAGCTGACTTATGAAGTCCTTACTGGCTTGATTTGGGCTAAGTGCTTCTTTCTATGTTACATTATGTTAGATTTGTTCTTTGAAGGCAATTGAAGTAGAATTCCCTATGGAAAACAAAAGAAGCATTACTAGGATGTTTTCCATGAAGAGTTTTCCTGATCTGCAGGTTTGCTTCCTTTTGCATTCCTGTAGCTTTGTATTACAGTCTTTACAGATCTCTGGAGTACACTGCAAAGCTACTATTATTTTATATATATATAATAAATAATAATATTGAAAAAATATATTTTTATATGTATATAAAATATATATGTATGTTTTATATATAAATATATATGTTTTTATATATGCCTTTCTAAGAGAGGCTTACTCTTAATAGTAAGGAAGGTTTCAGATTTTGTGGTACAGTGGTGCTTTAGCAACATCGGTCTGTGGTGGAAAGACATTTTTGACTGCACTTATTAAGCAATAAAGATGTTAAAGGCAATTTTCAAAACCAAATAATCCGCCAGCATTTTAAGACTTAGAATAAGCTCTCTTGAACACATTTTATTTCTCTTTTTATTATTCTGGATATTTAGTTCACACTTCAAGTACCAGTATTGCAAAGTTTTCTATGAATTATTGTGAGTATATCTCTTGTGGAAGTTTTACCCAAGTGACAAGGGTGTTGAATTGGCTCCCTTTTGACCACAAGGACAAAAAGAACAGGTGCATAGTCACAGCTATTTAACAACTCTGCTGAATTGAACTCCATTATTCTGAAGCAAAATGAAACCTTTACAGACCCTGGGTTAATGTTTACCTCACATTAGGTTTAGAATTGTAGTAAACCCCACATTTCATGCACTTACATCATCTTCATATATAGAAACAGTGTCAGGTTGTTGGGTTTTTAAGCTCTTGACCAATTAAAGGACGAGTCATAGAAAAGCACTCACAGCTTTATATTACTGAGGAGTGCTGCTAAGGAAGGGGCAGGACAACACCTGCTCTACAGAGCCTTATGAAGAAACTTCTGTGGAAGTCTGTGTCCTGTGATTCCTTTCATTTTCCCTCCTTCAGTCACTGTAATTGCTCACTGCTTCCCTTCCCTTCCCTTCCCTTCCCTTCCCTTCCCTTCCCTTCCCTTCCCTTCCCTTCCCTTCCCTTCCCTTCCTTCCTTCCCTTCCCTTCCCTTCCCTTCCCACTCCCTAGCACCTTGAAGCTCACTTTGAGTTTTAATTTCCCTGTGTCATTTATATCTTTGTGTATTCAGTAAAAGCTGTCTGTTCTTTCTTTTTCTTGAAAGCTGCCTTTGTCAATGTGGAGATTATTGTCAAGGAAGATTACACTACAGGAAAATAACCCAAGAAAGCAGTCTCTGCATATAATGGACAAATTAATTAAAAGACTATTACATTCCTCCCAGCTTTCTGCTTTAGAAGTGAGTTGTGGCTATTGGATGTGTGTGGCTCTGAGAGGGGCTATTCCAAGATCCACCCACCAGCTTGGAAACTGCTCTGAGAAGAAGATTGGGTTAGAATGATAAGGACTCTACATATCATGACACCAGGGATGCCCGACATCTAGCTGACAGGCTTGTGAAATCCAGCTCCCCAGGTTCCTGCTCTAGTTAAAGACAGAGGGAATAGGAGCCTAAGAACAAGATCCCAAGTGCTATGTGTTTTCTGAGGAGCTGCTAAAACTAGCTGCTTACAGACACCAAGGCAAGAAAGGAGTCTGGAGTACCAGACCAAATTACCACAACACATATGGAAAGAAGAATGAAGGACATGCTTTGGAAACAAGATCAATCTCAGGACCTGAGTAAATTTATAATGGTTTTTCTCTACTTCACCTGTGGGACCAGAAAGAAGATATTTCTCTTCTTAATAGAATTTTATTTCTGAAAGGGAGAGTTACTCATGGAAATTTCTTTCTAGTTTCCTCTGCATGAGAAGTTGGCTGTACCAGATACTAAATAAAGAACCTGTAAACCAGGATATCAGACTATAAATAGCAGGAATAACCCGTCCTTCTCTGGAGTTTGATATAAGAGAATTTGCTACTCCACAGCTTCTCATGCACTTATAGAAGCAGGCATATAAGAGAGCTTGCTCATCCACATGAAGTTTTACAGGTGTAGAAGCGGTAATCAATTCCTGCCATGCAATGGGACAACAAGAGTCAGCTTCACTGGATGTTTTTGCTGCCAGTGTCTGTCTAAGCACTTTCCAGTTGATGGTAAAGTTTTCTCAAGTGAAAGCACATTGAGCTTTCTGGCATAAATGTTCTGTTACTGTGCTAGTGGAAGATATGTCTGCAGAGACAAATTAACATTAGCTGAGCTGAAGGGGGAAAGGTTGCACAAACACTGAGAAAAACAGCAGACACATACCCAGAAAGAGGACACCTGAGTTCTTATTCCCAGTCCAATGACTCTTGAATTATATCACACCCTGGAGCTTGAAGTTAGCCAGCCCCAGGGACAATTTAAGTGGGACTCAGAAGTTCTGCAGATATCCTGCATGGCCCTCTGGACAAAGAGCAATGTACCTGCCATACTAGTCCTTAGAGTCATACTGCTTACCCTGTTCTCTGCAGCAAACACATAAGGCTCTGTTTTCCCTCTTTTTAGGGGAATTTTACCTAAAACAGTGAGCAGTGGAAATGGACAGACTTAATGAAAGATATTGCCAGCTTTCATAATACATTGAATCAGAATGCTTAGAACATTGTGTAAATTGAATTCTTTCTTGGTTTGAGTTCCACTCTTTTCTTTCTTCCTTTCTTTCTACATTTCTTTCTTGCTTGCTTGCTTTCTTGCTTTCCTTCTTCTTTTCTTTCTTTCTTGCTTGCTCACTTGCTTCCTTTCTTGCTTGCTTGCTTTCTTGTTTTCTTTCTGCCTTTCCTTCTTGCTTGCTTCCTTGCTTCCTTTCTCTTTCTTTTTCTTTCTTGCTTGCTTCCTTACTTTCTTGCTTTCCTTCTTCCTTTCTTGCTTGCTTGCTTCCTTGCTTTCTTGTTTTCTGTCTGTTTCCTTCTTGCTTTCTTTCTTTCTTGCTTGCTTCCTTCTTTCCTTTTCTTTCTTGCTTGCTTGCTTTCTTCATTTCTTGCTTTCTTGCTTGCTTGTTTTCTTGCTTGCTTCCTTTTTTGCTTTCTTTCTTGCTTTCTTCATTTCTTGCTTGCTTGCTTGCTTTCTTCATTTCTTGCTTTCTTGCTTGCTTGCTTGCTTTCTTCATTTCTTGCTTTCTTGCTTGCTTTCTTCCTTTCTTCCTTGCTTTCTTCCTTACTTTCTTTCTTGCTTCCTTCCTTCTTTCCTTTTCTTTCTTGCTTGCTTGCTTTCTTCATTTCTTGCTTTCTTGCTTGCTTGCTTCCTTTCTTGTTTTCTTCCTTTCTTGCTTGCTTGCTTTCTTGTTTTCTTTCTGCCTTTCCTTCTTGCTTGCTTCCTTGCTTCCTTTCTCTTTCTTTTTCTTTCTTGCTTGCTTCCTTACTTTCTTGCTTTCCTTCTTCCTTTCTTGCTTGCTTGCTTCCTTGCTTTCTTGTTTTCTGTCTGTTTCCTTCTTGCTTTCTTTCTTTCTTGCTTGCTTCCTTCTTTCCTTTTCTTTCTTGCTTGCTTGCTTTCTTCATTTCTTGCTTTCTTGCTTGCTTGTTTTCTTGCTTGCTTCCTTTTTTGCTTTCTTTCTTGCTTTCTTCATTTCTTGCTTGCTTGCTTGCTTTCTTCATTTCTTGCTTTCTTGCTTGCTTGCTTGCTTTCTTCATTTCTTGCTTTCTTGCTTGCTTTCTTCCTTTCTTCCTTGCTTTCTTCCTTACTTTCTTTCTTGCTTCCTTCCTTCTTTCCTTTTCTTTCTTGCTTGCTTGCTTTCTTCATTTCTTGCTTTCTTGCTTGCTTGCTTCCTTTCTTGTTTTCTTCCTTTCTTGCTTGCTTGCTTTCTTGTTTTCTTTCTGCCTTTCCTTCTTGCTTGCTTCCTTGCTTCCTTTCTCTTTCTTTTTTTTTTTTTTTGCTTGCTTCCTTACTTTCTTGCTTTCCTTCTTCCTTTCTTGCTTGCTTGCTTCCTTGCTTTCTTGTTTTCTGTCTGTTTCCTTCTTGCTTTCTTTCTTTCTTGCTTGCTTCCTTCTTTCCTTTTCTTTCTTGCTTCCTTCTTTCCTTTTCTTTCTTGCTTGCTTTCTTCATTTCTTGCTTTCTTGCTTGCTTGTTTTCTTGCTTGCTTCCTTTTTTGCTTTCTTTCTTGCTTTCTTCATTTCTTGCTTGCTTGCTTGCTTTCTTCATTTCTTGCTTTCTTGCTTGCTTTCTTCCTTTCTTCCTTGCTTTCTTCCTTTCTTTCCCTTTTTCTCTTGCTTGCTTCCTTACTTTCTTTCTTGCTTCCTTCCTTCTTTCCTTTTCTTTCTTGCTTGCTTGCTTTCTTAATTTCTTGCTTTCTTGCTTGCTTGCTTGCTTCCTTTCTTGCTTTCTTTCTTGCTTGCTTGCTTTCTTCATTTTTTACTTTCTTTCTTGCTTGCTTCCTTCCTTCCTTTCTTCCTTTCTTTCTTGTGTTCTTGCTTGCTTTCTCGCTTTCTTTCATCCTTGCTTTCTCGCTTTCTTTCTTGCTTGCTTTCTCCCTTCCTTCCTTTCTTTTTCTTTCTCTCTTTCTCTCTTTCTTTATTTATTTATCTTTTTTTTTCCCCACAAAGAAATGTGCATTCTCATACCATGATTTGTCTTTCAAAACATTCAGCTTCTTCACCAAATATAGCCTTCAACTGAAATGTAACGTTTCTTTGGTTCACTGTGTAAAGTAATTTTTGTTCCTCATTATATAGCTTAAAATATATTTTGAGTCTTAGTTTTTACATTATTGTGTTAAGGATGAAGAATGACTCATATTTTAATGATTACATAACTGTTTTCTTCTTTTCCTTCCCCTCCCAGGACCTATACTAAGCAACTTTTAGATGAAAACCAGCACTGAATTAAAAGTGCACAAACAGAGCATTGCTGCATTGTTCTGCTAGCTAAGCAGTGCTCTATTGTACATGCTGGGGGAGGGGGGGGGGGAATAAAAGACAAATAATAATTTTATTAAAACATTAGTGTATTTAAAATTTGTAATTATTTACTGCAGCTTGCAAACAATTTTCTTACATATTTCTGGTTTCCATGGATAAAATTGCAAGGAGCAGACAAGTGTTTTATAACAATTTCAAAAGCACTTACTCCTCCTTCATGGTATAAGTGGGCATTGGAAGTCAATCTTTGAATTTCTCTGAAATCCTGTCTCATTCTTCATCCTTAGAAAAATGTAAACAAGCTACTGTAGCTACATTAAGGATCAATAAACAGGTGGTCATCTCTTCTAACATAGCTGCAGTGGCAAATTTTCCCAGGAATTCTGTCTTGGGGTGTGATTGTCTGTGCACTTCCCCTGAGCAGATGTGGTTCAGGTGTTCATTGGCTACTCCAAAGTGATGCCACAACAGCCTGAGAACAAATTTCACTATTAGAATGATGGTGCATTCAAATCCTGTCTTCTATTTTTTTTTTTTAATGCCCTCAAGAGAGCATGATGATTGGTGTCATAAAGAGGTTTTTGCTTGATTGCTTTCCTTCTTTCTTTCTTTTTCTTTCTTTCTTCTTTTTCTTTCTTTATCTTTCTTTTTCTTTTCTTTCTTTCTTTCTTTCTTTCTTTCTTTCTTTCTTTCTTTCTTTCTTTCTTTCTTTCTTTCTTTCTTTTTCTTTCCTTCTTTCTCTTTTTCTTTCTTTCTCTCTTTCTTGCTGCTTGCTTTCTTCCTTCCTTGCTTTCTTCCTTTCTTCCTTCCTTTTTTCTTTCTCTTTCTTCTTTACTTCATCCTTTCTTGCTTTCTTTCTTTCTTCCTTCATTCCTTTCTTTCTTGCTTGCTTGCTAGCTTGCTTTCTTTCTTCCTTGATTTCTTTCTTTCTTTCTTTGGATGTGATTCTCTGTGCACTTCCCCTGAGCAGACATCTTTCAGCTGTTCATTGGCTGCTCCAAAGTAATACCACAACTTCCTGAATCTTTAGAGTAACAGCAATAACAATTAAATTCAGAGCAGGGTTTTGCCTGTCCTGTACATTTGGTTTGTTTGTTTCAGAGCATTAGTGAGGAGTGAGAACATTTTTTTTGTTTTGTTGGGGTTTTTTGCTGGTTGGTTTGGTTTTTGTTTTTTTTGTTTACCAAGAGAGTGAATTCCAAGCCACAACTCCTAAAAATCCAAATCAATTGTTCTGCTACTGCTGAGTTATAACTTGACCTTCCTGTTGGCAGGCTGAGGTGCTCAGCCTCTACATATTCAACACACAATTGCATTCCTGCTTTGTTGAACTTGTCAGAGATACCTAACTCCTCTTTCACATAGAAAAGACAAATTTTATGTGATCTGAGAAGCCAAAGACACTTTCCATGTTGCAGTTTTACAAGTTTAGAGGGAAAACACCCTTCAGACCATGCCCCTCTAATTATGCCATAGCCCTAAGGCCCAAGGATGATTAATGTGTCAGCCCTATACACTTAGCAGGTGTTACCCAAGGTTGGGTATTCTGCTCATTTGCCAGACTTGCTCTGGGGACAAAATTCTTTTTCTGGACCTGAGCCTCACTGTCAAACAATATATGTTTGTTGCTAATTTAAAATAACTGATTTAGTGAAGTCTCTTCCTTCATCTTTTGAATTTTATCACTGAGAAATAAGAGCTTTAGTTGAAGTTTGTTGAAATAAGTTAAATGTAAAGTGCATTAAAAATGCCATTTGCCTTAACATGTGGCTCCATCATCAGAGTACAATTGCAGCACTGGTTCCCAGTATTTGTTTTGTTAAACCACATCTGGTATTGAGATACTTGGTGATACATACAATGCCTAGTTTTGCTTCATGGCTGGCACGTAGGAATTAGATTACTAGTTTATAATTCTGGCAGAAATTAAGCTCCTGAAGATTTCTTTATATTCTGGTATAAATAACAGGAAACCCTGAGTTCTATGTACCTGTTACTTAAAAAGCACCCTGTCCGTGGTGAGACACTAAATACAGGTTGTCCAGTTTAGTCCTTCACAACTGTACCCTTTGCAATCCTTGTTATTGGATGGCTTTAGAAGGTCAGTTCCTTACTCATTTCAAGTCACTGCCAGCTTACAGGCTATTTGTAAGACACATCTACCTAAAATTGCTAGGTTTAGTAGCAATGCTGCAATGGCAAAAAAAAAAAAAAAAAAAAAAAAAAACACCTCCTTCAAATGTTGACCTCCCCATGTTACATTCTAAAGGACCATCAGGACTGAATAATATGAAAAGCCAAGGGTATATTAAACTGCGCAGACACTTTCATCTACTTTCAGTTTAGTCTTATTTAATTTATCTTTTAATAAAATGTGTTTCTGGTAACCATCACTTCACCCTATTGTCCATGCAGCTTCAAATGACTGCCTTTTAGAGCTATGAACAGCCACAGAAAAAAAATCTATAGTTACATTAGTTGCAGGTTATTGGTCAATAAGTGTTCATTAAACACTAGGCTTATCCTTTTCAATTTACAGTGTTATTTGTTTTCTTATTTCATTGCCTTTGATAGGCCTTTTAAGACTTATTTTTTACAAAAATATTAGTGCCTTTGATAGCAGAGCATAACCAAGCTCTGTTCAGTGCAGTTATAACTCCTAATCCCTACTCATTCTCCTGAAACTTATGGTGATTGTTTGCTCAAAGAATATGCAGATAAAAATAAATTTAAAACTGAGAAGAATTTTGGTGCCTGATTTATTTTAACCAGGATCATTGAGGATATTTTTTTTTCTGTTTTATTAGCTCATAGGAAAGCCAAATGACAACATATAAGCATTTATGGCTGAAAAAAGTAATATCATAGAATCATAGAATCAACCAGGTTGGAAGAGACCTCCAAGATCACCCAGTCCAACCTATGACCCCAAGTGTTAAGCAAAAATGCAATATTTTGCTCTTTCAACTTTGATTCATAGTTTCTGTGTCTTCCTTAATTTTTTTGTTTTAAATCAACTACATGACCCAGTATTTAACTGAAATTACAGCAATTAGATTAAAGTTTATGGTCATTTACAATATGACATGTATAGAAGTTTGGTTTGGGAGGATGTCATTCAAGACACTTTTGAAAGCCAGTGACTTTACCAAAAATTACAGTAGTTTTAACTGTGATTATAAAAAAATAGAAAAAGTCTAAAACAAAGAAAACCAAAAATCCACAGCAAAATTTAAGTGTGAGTGCACGTTAAAGTACAAGGAAATAACTTATTTTCAAAGTGGAAGGTTTTTAATCTGGTGCTTAAAAATTGGAGTGTCTTTTTCAGAGCTACACATACCTAATTCTTATTTTAGTTGTGTAAGGAAACTTGCTGGTTTCCTGAAACTAAACATAATAATATATGTACACATGTATTCGGTGTTTTCTTCTGTTGATGACAAAAGTAACAACATGTTTGTATGAAAATCAAAGATTCATGTTTTACTGCCTGGGAAACTGGAAAAATGAAAACAAAACACAGAAAAGCATAGGTGCTAAGTAGCCATGGAACCACAGGACAAACAAACAAAAATCTGCTTGACATCACAAAGGGATCATCAGGACAATATAACAAAAAGCTGTCAAATATTTTAACTATTAGGGTAGCAGTCTTGATATGCCACAACAGGATACCCATCAGTTAAAGCAAACATTTCCACATTAAACCAGCTCTGCACTCATTGCTGGGAGGATCTATGGTTGCATTTTATCTAGAATGTACTGAGGTTTGATGGCTACTGAAGTGAAATTTTGTACTATGTTGTACCTTTGTAATCCTGGCCCAGGAGCTGATACTGTTAAACAAAAAAGGGTAAAGAACATGATGAATTGTCATCCCTTTTCTGACAGTCTTGCTGAAAATGCATAAGATGATTGAGAACCTCTATGCAGAAAGAAATCCTTTGGCCAGCTAGACATATCTGCTGATGACTTAGAATCTACTTCAATTAATAGATTTTTACACTTTAGTTTGATTTTACTTCAGTCTTTGTATGCCTTGATTTTAGTTTCATTTAATGATCTCTTACTGATTCGATGCACCTACAGGACTAAAAAGGAATGTGCCATACTCAGCAGGTCAGTTCATGAATATACAATGAACAATTTCGATTTGGTACTGTACAGAATCACCTCTATTCCAAATGTGGGTTTTTTTTCAGACAATAATAATAAGACATTTCCCATTCTGCTTCATTCTGTCCATCCTACTCATTCCTTCCCAACAGAATGTGTGTTCTGTCCTTGTGGATTTAACCAGAATGCTTCCCAAGCCACACTGAACTGTGTCTTCCGCCTTTTCTTCTCTGTGATTTCTTCCAGCTCCAGCTTTAACAGACCAACTAAGAGGTCAACTTCATTTAAAAATTATTTCTGTTCTGTGAATAGAGAAGATATTTTTTTTTCAGCACAGTAAATGTTATGTTTGGAGAGGATGATCAATGGAAAATCCATCAGTATCTAAAGTTATCTGATAAAACCCCATGCTTTTGCTGCTACTGCATGGCTCTGTTCTAGGAATGTAGCCTGGGAAAAGGCCAGAGGGAGTTCATTCCTGCAGGAGCTGTCCAGGGTCCATGGCTCAACCTGCTGCCAGAAGAATGTGATTAACTGAAGGATGTTTGTAATTAAAGCTAAGTGTCTGGGACCAGTGTGGTGAAGTCTTAGAGTGTCATGAATCTGAGCAATAGCCACATTCTGTGAAGATAAAATCTCATCAGTGCCAGGGCAAAACTGAGTATAGCCATTATTCCTTTTAATTTATTTTGTATCTGCTATAGTGAGTAATAGTTCACTGGGGTCAAACCATGAAATAAGCATGTAAAAAAAGTATCTTATGCTCTTGTTAGCCATGCTCTTAGGAAAGCCTTCTCATTTGGCTTGAAGTGCCATGCATTTTCATACTGTGAAACATTATTTCATCTAGGATGCTTCAACCCTAGAATGCAAAGAAAAAAAAAAGTGCAAGTTGGTTATTCAAGCACAAAATTGAAGGCTCTTAATAAAGGCTATAAACAAAACACAGAGGCTTCATTTAGTTATAATTTAAATCTTTCCACGTAGGAGAATGTTTGCCCTACATTGCTGCTAAATAATTAAATCCTTCAGAAAGTGTGTATTTCACATTATTTTAACATATGATATAAAAAATGAAAGAAAATATGTAAAGCTACAGAAAAACAAACAAACAAAAACTTCCAAAAGCAGATAATTTAAACCTTTTTGCTTTGATAGTGTGAAGGGAAGAAGAAACACTCTTTAAAGGCACATTATTAATCCATTTGAGATGTATGAACTATCACTGGACTCCCCTTCCCTTCCCTTCCCTTCCCTTCCCTTCCCTTCCCTTCCCTTCCCTTCCCTTCCCTTCCCTTCCCTTCCCTTCCCTTCCCTTCCCTTCCCTTCCCTTCCCTTCCCTTCCCTTCCCTTCCCTTCCCTTCCCTTCCCTTCCCTTCCTTTCCCTTCCCTTCCCTTCCCTTCCCTTCCCTTCCCTTCCCTTCCCTTCCCTTCCCTTCCCTTCCCTTCCCTTCCCTTCCCTTCCCTTCCCCTCCCTTCCCTTCCCAAACCTTCCCAAACCTTCCCAAACCTTCCCAAACCTTCCCTTCCCAAACCTTCCCTTCCCTTCCCTTCCCTTCCCTTCCTTTCCCTTCCCTTCTCTCTACCTTTATTTTTTTCCTAGTTCACAACTTCACTAAGGGAATTTGATATTTTCTGCATCTGGTCACCCAGATCATTTTCTTCTACTTCAGCCTATCCATTGCAAATACTGCCTATGGTAGACCATGGTAGAGCTTACTTTTTTTTTTTCTTTCTTTTGTTTTTTTTTCCTTCCTTCCTCAAGGCCTGTTTGTCTACCATGTGAGGCCTGTATCTAAAAAAAAAAAAAATAAAAGAAAGCCAATTTTATTCACATGTGTAAGAATGTCTTTAAGACTTTCCAGTAAGCCAGATTTTTTTAAAGCCAGAATGGGACCCAAATATTTGCTGTAAATTTCCCTTCAGCATGCAGGCAATTAGCTCATATTTCTTTTATCCTCCACAAGCTCAGTACACTTTGATGTTTTCAAAACTGTCAGAGAAGTGGCCTTTGATGTCTTCAAATCAAAACTAGATATCCATCTGGAAGATACTCTTTAGTCGAATGCACATTATTCAGCTCAGTGCAGGGATAACCAGGTGAAATTCTACAGACTGTGTTTCAAAGGTAGTCAACCAGATTACCTAATGGGATTTTTGCCATCACATTTTATGAAGCTATAAAAATGAAGCACTATGTATCTTTACACAGACCTTCAGAAGGGGATCGTAAAAGGAAGGATGAGAGAAAGCAGACATGGCTACAGAACAATGAATTTTAGACCATGATAGTGTCACAGTCTCACAGTATATCAGAGGTTGGAAGGGACCTCAAGAGATCATCAGATCCAACCCCTCTGCTAGAGCAGGATCACTTAGGGTAGTCCACACAGGAATGCATCCAGGTGGGTTTGGAAAGGCTCCAGAGAAGGAGACTCCACAACCCCCCTGGGCAGCCTGTTCCAGGGCTCTGTCACCCTCACTGGAAAGAAGTTTCTCCTCATGTTGAGCTGAAATCTTCTATGTTCAAGTTTGAACCCAGAGTATGTAGGATAATGGGGAAAAAATCAGAGAGATCAGAGATGGACAAGTTTTTATCCCAAAATGGCCACTTCAGAGAGAGCTGCAGAGTTTTCATTATACACTTATTCTTTATTGAGAGTAACAACTCTGCACATATTCTTGTCTGGGCAAGTTAATAAATTCCATAATCTAAGATGTCTTCAGCAGCACTTTAACAAATCTGGAAATATCAGCAATAAAGCTTGCATCAGGTGACAGTAGGTCATTGACTGGAACATTCTGTGATTTCTCTGTTAGAGATCCTTTGTATACAACTTGTGTGGTGGAGTCACCATCCCTGGAGGTGTTCAAGAGGGGATTGGACATGGCACTTGGTGCCATGGTTTAGTAGTCATGAGGTCTTGGGTGACAGGTTGGACTTTGATGATCCTTGAGGTCTTTTCCAACCTTATTGATTCTGTGATTCTGTAAGAGTCCCATTTCTGGAGGTAAAAATTCTCCAACCCTTAAAGAATACTCTCCATTTATACACCTGAGGGTCAACATCAACCCAGTCTGTTTCATCACAACACAGAAGTTCATGCTAAATATTTGCCAATTGTGGCTCCCAAATCTTTTGAAAGTAATTTCTCATTTATGCTTTTTTTTTTCATGTGCCTTTTCCCAAAGACAGATTAATTGTATTTGAAAAACTGTGTTATTTAAATAGGTCCATGCAATCTAGTGATTAACATAGCTTAGTGAGTTAATTCCTTGATCAAGGTGAAATTTCTTGGAACTTGTTGGTATTTCATCCTATCTTCCACACTGGTTTTCCTCCCTTTTTTTTCCTTGTCATTAAACTACTCTGTTAGAATTTATTGGTTTTCTGCTCTGTTTCTTTCTGAGCTCTTTTCCTGCTCTGCAGTATATTCTGTGTAAATATGAAAACTTGGCTTTCTGTGCATACCTTTGCTGAGAAAAAGAGATTGTTTCCCCTGGTTCATCTAAACAAGATTAAGTTTCCTAAAGGCTGAATCAAAGAAGAAACAGTTCACAAACAAAGGCTCTACTGACTGTACTAAATCAATTCCTTTTGCACTTCCTTATTGTTCTCACTGTTCTTTCGAGCCAAGTGAAAGGACTGAATTTTTATGACAGGTTTTTTTCTCTGCCTGATTTCTTCCTAGACAGAACCCTATTTAAGAATGGGTTATATATAATTGGAGAAAAGTTTAATTTGCAAACTGACCCTGTCTTTCTGTCCTGTCATCTAGCTTGTGTGAAAAATTGGACCACAAGACTGGTGCAAAACATACTTGTCCAACATTGGGATTCAGTTGCTTTCTTATTTGCATATTTGTTCACCTGGCACTAGTCTGGAATTAAATGACTGCAAGTAAGGAAAATTAGCTCTAGAAGTAAAGAAGAAAGAATGCCAGTCAGTATTTGACCTTTTCTAATGTACCTATACCTGTAACTGTGAAGCTCTACCTTTACATAACTTCATTCTCATTTTGACTTTTAGCCATATAATCAGAGAAGAAACTATTACTTTTAGGGATGCTCTTACATAATCCACTGAACCAAAATAATGTCCAGCAAAGTAGCTTTTATTAATGCTGAGATGTGAAAAGTCCCTTTGTGAGAAGTGTTCTGGCACTCAACCCTCTCTGAAAGAGGCTGCTGAGTACATCTTTTTTGAAACTTTTCATTTTTTCCCCATTTCCCCTGAGTTAAGCCACCATATCTCAGGTCATAGCAAAGGCAGTAGCAGGCCAGAGTGAAGGCTGCTCATGCTGTTGCACATTGAAGAGAGAGTGCTGACCGCTGTGAGAATCATAAACCTCTCAGTTTGATGATCAACTGAGCAGTAAATTAATTAATCATCATTTTATGCCTCATCAAGCACTTTGCTGAGACTCTCAACAGGGGCCAGCTCAATTAGCCAATGGGAAGCAGACTGTTTTGTTTAGCTGAGTGAGTCTTCCATAAACAGAGGAAGCTTTGACAAGCTAATAAATATGTCATCTGTCTGTGTCACTAACTGCAATGTGGCTTCCCCTGTAAAGTTGTGGGATTCTGCTCAGTATGGTGGATAGCAACTTGAAAGAATGGCAGTGAGAGATCCTAACTTTTTCTCAAACAAAGCACTTCTCATGGTTTAACAGGATGCTTAGGTGGTGAATTTGGACATGACTGTTAGGAATAAGACATTTATTTTTGATTACCAAATCAGATATTTATATTATTTTAAACCACATTCCTCTGTCAGGTGTAGGAAAACCAGACAAGTGTACTTATAACTTTAAAATGTCCCTTTCCTTTTCTTTTCTTTTCTTTTCTTTTTTTTTTTAAACTTCCCTAGACAAAGGAAAATGCCCACTCCTCACAATAAATGCTTGTGGTGACAAGCTTCTCAAGGTAAAAGTTTTTGGTTAAATGGCAATAAAGCTTTTGTCAAAACAGACAGTCCTTTGGAAAGTCCTTGTATCAAATCTTCTAGTTCCACTGAAGTTACTGGAGTTGCATCAGCTTAACTGCAGTCAGAAATCAGATCCTGTCACATCAGGCATCTCAATTTAGAATGGAAAACAGAAATCTGCATTTAGAATTTCAGCCTTGAACCAAATCCCCACTGTTGCAAAATTTTGTCATTGATTTTCATGTACCTTTATGGCTAGGAGGGTCCAATATGATTCTCTAACCTGATTTTCTGCATAAAATCATCCATAACCTCTGGCTGGACAAGAGGTAATAACTAACATATCCAATCTTTGCTGAAAGATTTCAGATACTTTAATAAGCAACTCCTATAGTTAATTGTCATCACCAGTAAAAATGTTTATCTTATTTCAGACTTCATTTTATCTCACTTCAAATTCCAAATATTTCATCTTCCTACATACTGTTCCAGGGGAAGGAGCCCCAAATTTCTTGTAGCACAGATCTTAATAGAAACAATTTCTCCCAACTTTTTTTTTTTTTAACACTGTTTCCTTTCTTGAGAAATAAAGTGTTCATGGGAGACTGAATGGCATTTTCATTCACTCAGTAGCCCATAGCCTTGTACATAATTCATGTGTTGCCAGAGCAGGAAGGAACTGCCTTCTCCATCCTTCTTGCTGGCAATACACACTCAAGCTGAAAAGAGATAAATATTACTTTTCTGCAATGGTGTGACTTTTAAGCCACCTTCCTGGTTTTGAACTGCTGAGGTTGTCCACAGTGTATCACTTTGGTACAATGGTGTTGAAGGGAAGAAGGGCTGAAAGGATGACTTGTTAGGAAATGTGTCTACAGAGACTTCACGTGACTAACGTGTTGCACCACAGCAGAACCCTTGACAACTCCTGTTGCCTAGGAAAATAGGTATCAGTCTATCACTATTTTTCTCAAAACATTCTATAATACGTAATTATTTCAGGGGATGGGAGAGTGCCAAGCAACTCAGCAACAAATTTCATAAGTTATGAATAACAAGTTTGTCTTGCTTACATTCATTCATTAAACAATTTTTATTTTATTTTATTTTTTTCCTGCCTCTTCAGATGGATGGCTGATACTTCTTTCAAACTCAGCAGTTTTGCTTTGCAAGGGTTGGTGTGAACAGTGGTTTCTGCTTCAGGTCATGTGGGTTCAAAGCTCTAGAGTTTCACTTCAAATTTGAGAACCATTTGTCTTCGCTTGCATAAATCAACTTACATACAGCAAGAATAGGTCATGGGCTCTTCAGCGCTTCTAAGAAGAGGGACTGAGCTTCTAGCATCTTTTTAACAGTTATAGATTTCATAGTGAAAATTTTGCAGAGTGGTACTTGAAAGAATCCTTTGGAAAATACATGTGTTTCTAGTCCACATATCTCTCACACTTCTGTTTCAATGTCTTTTGAAAAGAGCAGAGACTGAAGCGGGATTCTAGCACGCTCACGCGGACCCTGATCCGGTTCTCATTAGAGTCTGATCAGAAGTTTTCAGCGTCCTCAGGAAACACTGGGCTGTGGGGCATTAGTAGCAATATGTTATTACAAAACCAGGTAGAGACAAATACTATAAAGGAGAACATTTCCCTGTTTTACCCTTACTTTCCTCTCCTAGAAATCTCTGTATGTCAGTGGTCTTAAACCGGGAACAAACCCGAATCACTTAAGCTCCTTTTTCCACTTTGTTTTTTTTTTTTTTTGTGGGTAATTTTCAGTGATAATTTTCCTTTGTTCACAATGTGAAATTTGTTCTGCCTTGTCCTATTTTACAGTAACCATTCTTAAAGATACTTTGAAGTGAACAACCCAGAATAATCATAAATCTCACTGTCATACAGACATGTGTGAACTTTCTTTTGAAAGATTCATTGTCACATATTTATTCTGTGTGGAATTACCCCAAACCTATATTTTTCATCCTTTACCCCTTTTATGAAGGCCAGAAACTTTAAAAAATGGACAGACTCTATTCTCAGCTAAATTACAAATTGATTAATTACATCACATTAATTTTATCCCTTCCAAGATTGTTAACTGGAATGCCTTGGTTAATTTTATAGGCAGTCCCTTTATCCATCCACTGTAACACTGAAAGGAAGAAACTCATAGCACAAAGGAAAATCATTTAAGAGCATTGGAACATGACTGTGTTGGTGATAAACAGTATCAAATCTGGTTTCAGGCCTACAGCTGAAAATCATCTTTTGTAGAAGTGTGTCTGCCAAGTTACTGTAAAATTATCTCAGGCACCAAAGTGATGAATGGTCCCAGCATTTGCTGTGATATGGATGCCATCCCTGTGGGGCTTCACAAAGTGGGATTTTTCATGTGGACAGACTCACATGGAGGACAGATGGAAAAGAAAACAAAAATCACTTGATCTGCACTAGAGCAAAAATCCGTATTTCCTTTGCTACCCAGATTGTGTATTTGCCTTTTTTTTTTTTTTTCAGACACAGAAATGTGTTCTTAAATTAAACAGCTCTTCTGGGTTTTTTGTCCATTGTGGAGTGATCTGAAAGTTTTATACTGACCTTGGGTTGAGTGCTGATTTGCATTCTTGAACTTTCATGGCAGCCTAATTTTAGACATGCTAAGCAGCAAGCCTAATATCTAAGAGAGCACAAAATTATGGTGTCTCCAATTGCATTAATAACAGCTTTAGTCTGATGTTGAAGACAGGCAGATTCAAACAGAAATGATCACTCAAGCTTGGCTTTGTCAAAGTCCAGCTAATGAGCCAGTCAAAGAGTTTCATTTAGCAGAGAGGCAGGCATCCTAGACCCCAGCCCTGGGATGACAGAAGCAATCCACTGACAAAGACACTGCAACTAGTGCCATGCAGAACTGGGGCCAATCATGGTTAGGGCAGCACATCTGAGAAAAACTTTAGAAATCAGCTCTCATTTTAAATGCTTGACAGTGAAAAGAAGACTCTGTGGTATTTCCATCATTAAATGCTTGTGACAGAGAAGGATGGAAGGAGTTAAACTATCCCTTCATTGCATCTAAAAGTGATGCAGTTTGAATGTGAAATAAGAGAAAAGTTACAAAGTTCATTGTCTATTTTTCTATAAGATAGATTTTGGATAAGTCAGTATTAGACTGCCCAGGGAGGTTGTGGAGTCACCACCCCTGGAGGTGTTCAAGAAAAAGATTGGATATGGCACTTGGAGCCATGGTTTAGTTGTTGTGAGGTGTTAGGTATTAGGTAATAGGTTGGACTTGATGATCCCTGAGGTCTTTTCCAACCTGGTTGATTCTGTGACTAAAGTAGTCTAATTTGAAGTAATTTTTCCACATCATTCTGAATGTACTGTTAATTACATATGATCACATTTTGGATGTAGGAAGTATTATATTAACAGCTGTTCCAGAGGGGAAAGAATTGCAACAAACTTGATGTATTTTTTTAATCCGCATTTATCTCTTAATCAGATTTCCCAAGGTGAGAAGTTAAATTCGGAAGACACAGCAGCGATGCAAATATTATTTAACTGCAACATAACTAACACCTTAAGAACTGATTTGTCAGAATGAATTGCAGTCCAGAGTGCTCTGAGTTTTCAAACTAAATTTGTTCTTAAGATAAAAGGTACTTTTTGAAGAATCACAGTTCTTGTTCTAACCATTCCCCAACCCTTGCCTCCAAGGCATTTCTTATAACTCTGATAAAATCACAGACCAGGTGCTCCAAGTCTTTCAAAATAATAAATTCCAATCTGTCACTGAAAAATAAAAGGTTAAGCAAGTTTATAGAGGGAGTTCTGTTCCAGGTGTTATTTTGAAAGTGTATGCCTAATTTATCATTTTTCAGTAATAGTTACAAGTGATAAAGATCATGTAAATACTCTGTATTAGAAATAAGCTTTCATTTTGTCATGCAGATAGTACTAATGACTAAACAGACTAATCAGCAGATCTCCACCTACTAATATTAGGACTTCTTAAGAATAGTGGTATAATAAGATGCTTAAATAAAATAAAATAAAAATGCTTACGCTGTAGAAACAAAACCAAAATGAAACTCCGAAATTGGCTATATGAGAGTTTTTATAAGAACCAGAAGCATGAAGACTTTTCACAAGTCACCTACTTTGGAATGGACCTTGTAGAGGCTCAGTGGGTGCATCTACCAAGTGGAACGAGGCAATGTAAACTGCTAACACCTTCCATATGTGACAGCCTTTGAATTATACCATTGAGGATACAGTGAATGGACTGTTCTAAAGGAGCAATAAGTCAGGCAGGTGGCTGGGTTCCCTTAGAGTTTTCAGTCAGTCTTACACAGTTCAAATTCTGCTATCTTGTCCATTACATATAGCTGAAAAAACAGCACAAGTTTTTCTGAAGAGGTCTGTTTTGGCCCACCATAAATCAAAGGGAAATCTATTGTCCCTGGCTATTTTGAAGCCAGGAGAAAAAACGCAGGCCTTGGTTAAGCAAAGCACACTGGTCTGTTCTTGAGTACCATTCCAAGTAGTGGGGATGCTCCCCCTGTCTGCAGAATGGTTCCTCAGCCTTTTGTCAGATTCTGTGGTTTCTAAATCAAGTATGGCAGCATTTGGAGTGGCTTTATTCTGCAAGGTCCACATATCTGTATATATGTTTCACAGGCTCCGTAAATGAAGACTGGCTACCTCACTCAAGAAGGAACAAAACTTCTCCCCTGTTATTTCCCTCTATGCTAGTCTCTCACGGTATCACAGTCTCACAGTACATCAGAGGTTGGAAGGGACCTCAAGAGATCATCAGGTCCAACCCCCCTGCCAGAGCAGGATCACTTAGGGGAGTCTGCACAGGAATGCATGCAGGTGGGTTTGGAAACTCCAGAGAAGGAGACTCCACAACCCCCCTGGGCAGCCTGTTCCAATGCTCTCTCACCCTCACTGTAAAGAAGTTTCTCCTCATGTTGAGCTGAAATCTTCTATGTTCTAGTTTGAACCCATTGTTCCTTTTCTTATCACTGTGAACCACTGGAAAGAGCCTGGCCCCCTCCACTTGACACCCACCCCTCAGATATTGATAGACATTGATCAGATCCCCTCTCAGTCTTCTCTTCTCCAGACTAAACAGCCCCAGGGCTCTCAGTCTCTCTTCATAGGAGAGATGCTCAAGTTCCCTAATCATCCTCATGGCTCTCCCTTGGATTCTCTCCAGCAGGTCTCTGTCTCTCTTGAACTTGGGAGCCCAAAACTGGACACTCTCTTATTTCCTCAGCTTCTAAGTTTTGTTTTGTTTTTAATTGACCTCTCTATTTCTATCCACTTCCCTCCCTGTTTCCATACAAATCCAGTGACAGAAGTTAACTGCCTCAAAACTTTCCCGTCAAACTAGTTTTCAGCAAATTTATGAGCAGAGCTCACTCTAAGCTTAGCTCATATAGATTGCAGAGGTGAATTTACAAACTCTTCAGATACAATGAACATATGAACCCAGGGCACTTTCCTCTACAAAACTTGAAAAGTGTAAAACTGCAGACCAAACAGAACTGAAAAGTGGATTTCTTCATACATGGTTCAAGATTGCTCTTTCAAGGCAAAAAAAAGCTCTTCCCCACAAAATCTTCTGCTTCATTTTGAAAGTTTAGGGAAAAAATTTACCAACTTCCCTCAAGGAGCAAAAAAGAAGTCGAATTGTTATAGCTATACTACATAGCTCTACTGACTTTTCTCAAACTAGAAGTAAGCTTCTACTGCTAACATACAAGTAAGCTGAATTTTCCATTGCTTACTCAAAAGAATACAGTGGAAGTTTCACAAGGCATAGAACAGTGAAGCTTTGCAGTGTGGTGTCTGATTCAGTGTATTTAACTCTGTTGTGATTATCCTTGAACGTGGAATCTTTTAGCATGGAAAGTAAATTACTCTAAATTAATACTTTTACATTTTTAGGAACAGTAAAAGAATCATTCTCCAAGTAATTTGCAGTAGTCCTTATTAAATAGTAAGCATTTGGTATGAACTGAACTGAGATAAATGAACTGGTAATTTCTTTCAACTAGAAACAATTACACAATTTAGTATGTAAAAATAACACTCAGAGAAGTTACTGCTAATTAATACTGTTAATTCTTACTTAGATGCTATAACTAGCTGTGCTCCATCATGTGCTCTTGCAGAGTGTGTAAGACACATTGCGTTACTTCCAAAACTGGCATTTCTTTTATCCCTTCAAGGTAGGTAAGATTTGAGTGTTCTGTATTCATATTGCATCTCTTCCTTTTAGGCAGGCACTTAATGTTGTTTGGGGTTTTCTTTATTTATTATTTTAAATGAGAAATATTTGGGCACACCAAAGTTATTCTGTCATAGCACATAGCTCTCAATAGATAATGAAAAGTATTCACAATTAAGAGTTTCACAAAACTTTTATTTTACAGCTAGAATAAGGAGGGTGGAAATGGTGGTACTGAGATTCAGCACCAGAGAGCAGCACCATCTAAGAATTATGATTAAAACTTCTTCCCTTGAACCCCAATCCTGTTCTGGACAAAAGAAGCACCCCCTCACTTCTTTAGGTATATAGAGTATGCAGTTCTCCTTTCAGATAACTTTCCCAACTGACATATGTAAAGAGGGACCCATAGCAATGCTTCAGGGGGGGTTGCCACTTTGATACATACCCAACTCATTCACTTGTGGAACAGCACCTGTAAGTAGCCAAATATTCAGACCAAACCATGTGATTAGTCTAGATCTAACATGATCAGGAAGGGGACTGTCAACCATAAGGCCATCTCTTTATCCCAAACAGATGGATTGGGGATAGCAACATCTAGCCCTAGATTTTATTTTGTTTAGGATTTATAAACCACAGCAACGTCAAAGTGACTAGTAGACATCACTGTTCTTCTTTGGAGCAGTTCAGCAATGGCCTCCAGCAGTTTTTGCACTGAGCATGGGAGCGCAAAAGAAAGTCTAAAAAGCATGCAATTACCCCCAGGAAATAATTACAATGAAAAAAGAACTGAAAGGTAAAAGTGACATTCCAGTAAACGAGGTGAACTTGTATCATAGCCTTGCTTTGCCTCAGGGATATTCCTGCCAAAGGAGTATCATCCAGTTCCAAGAACAGCCAACAGTGGAGGTGGGGCTGTGCATCAGCCATTCCAGGTCCAGGCCTTAGGGAGCCAGAAGTTGTGGGCAAATGAAACTCCTGCTAAGCCAAGCACTGACATTACAACTCCCAAAAGCCAGGGCAGCAAAGCTTGCTGGAGGTGATCTTTAACCACCAGGTTGGAAACCAAACCACACCCAGAAAAGCCTTGCTTACATATGAGACTTATTCTAAACTTAAAAAATAAGAGAAATATTAGAAACTAAGCAATTTTTGTGCCTAGCTCTGTTCACACTGACTCTCATGGGAGCAGAATCTAATTCTTTTCTCTTCTTAGACTATGTATGTTAAACTTCAAAGTTTAATCAAATGTTTGATTTTAACCTTCTTTCTGTCTCTGCTGATGGAGCCTCACTTCGTCTCCAATGCCCAAACCACGCTTGCAGAAACAATGACTGGAAGAGCAAATAATTAAGGTGAATGTGGCTGGGCTTTACCCATCAACTTTTCCCACTCCCTACAACCTTGTAAACCAACTCAGCTAGCCTCACATATACACACAAACCCTGTATTTACCTAGGTAGATTTTCTTACCTTGCTACTGTTTCCTGAGATATATGGAACAGCAGCATTTGGTACCTGGTACTACCGTTCTTTTTAACTTACTTTCAAAATGCCTTCACATATTCTATATTGACCATTTCAGAACTGGAATCAACACTTCCACATTTTCCAGATGCCTTAAAATAATTCTGCTAGAATAAGAAATTAATACTCTTACATACCTCTTCTCTGACTCTGGATTAACATTGCCATAAAAATGGAATTTGACTTGAAAGTCTGCAATGTCTGAATATACTTTCAGCACCCTCAGCTGATCTGGACTATGCAGCTCTGTAAAATAGTGCTGGACTCTACACCCTCAGTTAAACCCCTCTACTGAGCTTTCCAAGGTATGCTGTCAATAATGCTCAGAGAGAGGCCTGCCAAAACCATCAGATTATCTGCTCTCCAAATAAAACAAGCAAATATACAGAAATGCTTAAGTTGAAGTTGCCTCAAGCACTTTTGCCTCACATAACTAGCACTTTTGGAAAGGTCCCATTGACCTTGGCAGCATATTCAAACATGGCTGAGCAGTTCTTGAGCAATTTTTCCAATGAATTAGGCACAAACAGGCATGTGTCATTGGGCACACATGCAGCTTTTTCTGTCTTCTCTTTCCCCTTAAAAATTAATAATTTCTCAAAACTGCCATGCAAAGAAAGTCACAACAAGCAGGATGTCCTAGTGAATTACTGGCTTCTGTTTGATATTTGAAATTACTTAGCTAGATGCTCTGTAAACACCACAGAATTGAGTTCTGACCAGAGACTAGTTAATCAAATGAATTTATCTTTTCTGACATTCATCTTAATCAGAAAATTATCATGAACTGGACATATGAACTGACTAGTCATGTTTTCATTACCTGTGTTGGTTTGAGGCCAGACAGATCCTCTCTTGAGTAATCTCTTGATTAAAGGCAGTCTTAAAACCATCACATTACCAGAAAGGGAAAACTTATGAATTTGAAAGCATGTTTATTAAGCTCAGTCATCAACTTTTCACAAATGTAAAACCTACACCAGCAAAAGTAGAAAATAGTGATAAATGTATTGTATGCTGTGCACACAGTCTGTCTATTGACTAGTTTTAAAATGGTTTAGGAAAGGGTACAAAACCTATCTCATGGCTACAGTTGTAATCACTGGGAAGTTTCCAGCTCTTATTTTGTCACCCACCAGGTGGTTCTACACTCTGCTCTTTTTTTCCTGCCAATTCATTGTCAGACATCATTACCCCAGTGCTACCAATGCTTTGACCTGGTTAGGGAATCAGACCTTACCTCTCAAGACGGTTTTCCAACTTTCATGAACTGCGTAACTCTGCTACCTCTTTCCTCCTCTCACGCTTCTATGGGATGTAATTTGGGAGAGCCAGGATGATTTTACCAAGGGTAAATCCTGCCTGAACAACCTACTGGGTTTCTATGATGGAGTGACTACCTCAGTGAACAAGGGAAGAGTTACAGATGTCATCTATCTGGACTTCTGTAACACCTTGGACACAGTCCTCCACAGAGTTCTTCTCTCTAAATTGGTGAGATATGGATTTGATGAATGGAATATTTGATGGATAATTAATTGTTTGGATGGTTGCATCCAGAGCTCTATGAACATAATGGGGTTCGACAAGGCCAAGTAAAAGGTCCTGCATCTGAGTTGGGGCAATCTCCAGTATCAATATAGTTTGAGGGATGATCTGACTGCGAGCAGTCCTATGAGGACTTTGGGGTACTAGTGGGTGAAAAGTTGGATATGACTCAAAAATTTCCACTCACAGCCCAG
Organism: Indicator indicator; assembly: GCF_027791375.1. Classification (NCBI taxonomy): domain Eukaryota; kingdom Metazoa; phylum Chordata; class Aves; order Piciformes; family Indicatoridae; genus Indicator; species Indicator indicator. The sequence goes on along the minus strand of NC_072015.1, from coordinate 37,349,004 downwards.
AAGATGAATAGCATCCTGGATTGTATCAAACAAAGCATGGGGGCCCCCAAGAAAGGTGGGGACAAACTCTTTAGCAATGCCTGTTGGTAATGGATTTAAATTGAAAGAGGAAAGATTTAGACTACATATAAGGAAGAATTCTTTGCAATGAGGTTGATGAAAAACTGGAACAGGTTGCCCAGAGGTGACAGAAACCTCGTCCCTGGAAACATTCAACATCAGGTTGGACAGGTCTCTGAGTACCATGATCTAGTTAAAGATGTCTCTGCTCACTGCAGGCATGTTGGACCAGATGGCCTTTAAAGGTCCTTTCCAACCTACCACATTGTATGATTCTTTTTTCTGCTTTTGTCCATGGATCAGATGAAAAAAAAATATTCTGAAAACTTGGAAGGTGGGGAAGGGAAAATGAAACATCCTGTGCTACAAGACAGGACCTCAACTGCTAACACTATGACTCATCTGTAACTCTCAGCCCCCATCTTTTTTGTACAATACTCTGGCACAAATGTAAATGGCTGTTACCATGAGGTAAGCAATAAAGAATCTCTACTCACCGTTCTACCTTGTTCCTCTGCACGTTCACACATTGATAAGATGTCCAAAGAGATTTCCTGTTTTAACATCATGTATTAAAGAAACAGCTTTTGGCTGCTATGAAACATTCATCTCAACTCAGCCAAAAGATCACATGAGCCTTAGGTCCATATTTTCATCTGCAGATGATAGGGCACAGTACAAAGTTCAGTAATATTATTCCACTTCATAAAGACGAAGAAAGAAAGAGAAATTGATTAATCCCACAAACTACTGGATGTTAGGGAGAAGTTTTACACCATGAGGGTGGTGAGACACTGGAACAGGTTGCCCAGGGAGGTGGTAGAAGCCCCATCCCTGAAGGTTTTTAAGGCCAGGCTGGATGGGGCTCTGAGGTTGGACATAGATGATCCTTGGGGTCCCTTCCAACCCTAACAATTCTGTGATGCTATGATTCTACTAGCACAGCTGCAATGGTCACTTAAGCATATTGCCACCAAAAAAAAAAACAACCAAAACCAAACCAAACCAAAAAACCCAAAAGAGGTGAGAAACCCACCTGTGTTGAAGTCCAGTCCCTTCATTGTTACAGCTTTAGCTGGAGGTTCAGCTACACAAATAATGTGGAGCAGGATTCACAATGAGCATTTCATGTTGTTTTATTACTTTCTTATAATGTTTATAATTGAAATGCCTATAAAAGACTATTTTGTTACAGTTTAGAAAACATTCAACTAAACTTAGGTGTGATGATAAACCAATATTGCTTTTAAAGACTAGTTTGACACATGGAGGATTTTATCAAACTGTTAAAACAGAACTATGCCATTTTGCTCAGTGGCATGCTAAGTCAGCTAATATAATTCTACAGTTTCTTTCAGACATGCATTTACAATGTCTACTTACATTAATTTATAATGAGGCAATAAGTTAGGAAACTACATTATTCCAAACTCTACTATTCATTAGCACAAGCAAGCACAGACAATTAACTATCTTGGAAATTTATTTAGAATTAAGAGAAGAGGGAAATGTGAGAGCAGTTAAAAGCAAGATTTCTCAGGAAAAAAAAAAAAGAGGCAAAAAAAAAGAAAAAACAAAGCTATTTAATGTTCATTTCAATTTGGTTTGATCTTTATTTGTTTTTTCAGTTTGCAGTAAGTGCCTTGTTATGATCACGTGAAAAGTTATTAGAGAAAAAGAAGAAAGCTTTGTAGGGTTTATTTGCTCCAACAAAAGCTAAGGGAATTAAATAAAAACAAACTAAACATAAAATATGTAAAGACAGTACACGCTGCAAATTAATAGCTTGTTTTCAAAAAGGAAATTTAATAAAGCAATGCTGTTAGCTATTTGAAAACTGGAAAAATGATACTTATACATGTCAGGAATGTTGGCAAGTTTTCCCACCTGATCTGCAATGTGAATAACTGGTTACTGGTTTATTTGCCATGAGAATGAACTAGATAACAATATCATTCAAACATGCAACTGAAAATACCCTTTCCAAAACACCACATGGCATAAATATAGATTTTTCAGTACAGGATTTTAAAAGCAAGGTGTTCTCTCGTGTTCACTGTGTCTGTAGCTCCCTCACATAAAAGTAAACTACTACAGTCCACTGTCAGTGAACTCTGATAAAATTTTGAACCCTAAAACTGATTTTTACTGCTGTAATGTACTGCAGGAATTAAAATGATCCTGAAAAGTGTTCCCATACACAATATACAATCCTGATTAAAAAGAATATAAAATCAACCTATTGTCACAATCTCAATGTAAGTAGTATTAATGATAGCACAAATGCTTGATTTTTAAGTGTCTGTCCTGAAAAGATATATTTGATGTGACAGTTACCATGGCAACTACTCAGTTTCAGTGCATGCTAGAGTACATAGTTGTGTAAAAGCTGTTGATGCATGAGACCTCACTGTGACAGCTTTACAGTATATATCTATATACATTGTTTTATTTTTTTTTCCTCAAATGGAAGTAACATTTAGCTCTCTGGCAGCTTACCATTGGCTTCTGAGTGCTGCTAGGACCTTTTAATAGCACTGTGGAAAGGACAGTCACAGAGGAAGGAGAAAAAGTTTTCACCTCATTGTATTTTCACTTAGCATTTCTCCTGATTCCTGGGTGCCCAGCCAAATCTGAGGTTTGAAATGATTGTTCATTTCTTGCTCATTACCACCCATGATTTTTCTTTTTTTCCCAGACAGGCTTTTGCTTTGGACTTTCCAGTCAGAGTACAAATACTGTTCAAACATTTTTAGAAAAAAATTAAATTTCCAAATTAAAAGAAAAAAAAAAAAAGGAAGAAAAGGGGGGGGAAATCTTGGTCATTTGGCCTGTCTTGTATATATAATAGTTTCACATCTAGGAAGAGAATTATCCTCTAAAGGTAGGGGGTAGGGGAGGGAGGAACAAATTAAAGATAAAACTAAATGAAGCTTGAGAATCTAGGAAAATACACAGAAATTTCTGAAGGTCTAGCAGAGGTGCATCAGAAGTTATGCAAACAAAAACTTTGTTCTGGAGAGGAAACTAACAAGAAAGAGTTTGGTGCAAGGCATTAACGAAAAGTCCTTCTGGGAAGCCATAGCTGGATTTCATGAAGAGTCTTCCAAACAACATAAGTGACATTTCAAAACCCCAAAACCTTGGGGTAATAAAACTCATCAGAGAAGCATTGAGTCTACACCAGAGAGGACACACACAAATCTTTTTCTGTCGTTGCTACCATTAGTGGCAAAGTGGTGTTTACTATGCCAGCTTAAATGCTGCTTGCAGCTGAACATCTGACATTCTATGTCTTGGGCTTACAGAACTTTGTAGACTCAACAACAGAGCCCTGAAGGTTGGGTCTTCACTGCAGAGGTGGGTGACACAGGTGTTCTAAGACTAAGGGTCACAAGAGCCATTCTCCCCTATTCATGTAAAGAGCTCCTCAATAGCCATACTGAGTGGTGGGGTCCCATCAGAATAAATAAATCTTTCTCCTTGGTGACATGCCTCCATCTCTTTCCTGGCATGGTCTTGCAGGGTGGTGCAGAGGAGTAGGAGTGCAGGAGCAGGAGAAAAGGGAAAACTCATCCCTATCCACACTTATCCATATATAGCCTGGGAACACACCCACATCAGACAGCAATTAGTCTAGGCACAGCCAGCCATTCAGGTCACATTCCTTCCAGCTCTCCTACCTTGCCTGCCTGAAGCCAGCTCTCTTCATAATTATGTGGCCTACCTCAGGTTTAGTTCACCCCAGCTGTGTGTACCTGCTACACAGCTCCAGAGCTGTGGAAAGAAAAAAAAAAACACTGATGGAGGTCTGGAGAGCAGGGGAATAACCCCAAGCTATGTTCCAGAGAAATTAGTAGTCTCAGGTGCTGCCCCAAGGCAGAGATGGTTGTCTACTGCCCCCAGCTGCTTTCATAAAGGAGCATATTCTGGGGCAGGGATGGTTTAACAGGTTTCAAAATGTGTGGTGACGAGGGGAAAGAAGAGAACATAATGTAGGCCTGCAAGAAAAGCATTTCAGATCTTCTTTTAGTTCTTATTGCTGCCCTCTGGTAATCACTGAAGCTCCTAAATTTCCCAGAATGTCTGTGCCAAGTTTGAATGCTTCGACATATTAAATATCCTCATGAGGGTTTGGTTCCAATCTTTGCATATTTTTTATTATTTTCTGAAGTTTGGTTTATAATCATTTAATTTCAGAGATCCTGAATGGTTTTGTGCTGGACATAATAGTTTTTACTAATTTCTTCACTTGTATGTGTTTAGAAAAGGAAATTTCGTCTTGAAATCTATGCCAGGCACAAGCTCTTGTGCAGGCAGTGCTCTGCTCTTTCCTCTGCTGGAAGCCATGGCTCCATTTTTCTATAATAGAAGAAACAGAAGCCTTTCATGATGGCTTCAGAGATATCTGTGTTGTCCTTTCCACGTGGATGGAGGAGGCAAGGGAGAATGAAACATAAAGCAGAACTAGGCTTCATTAGGCTCGACAGAGAGCAAAGAAGATATTTATGTTCCTAAAGGGGGACTTCTAAGAAAGGCTCAAGATAGCCACTCAGATGACCATCTTTTCCATTGTGCCACCTCACTGCTTTTCAGTAAAGCCAAACTATAGCAACAGACTGGAAAAAAGTACTCTTTTACAAGGAATAATTAAAGTAATTACTTCTTCACTATGGATTTAGGACTTCAGACAGTGGAGAAGTAGATTCCACAACTGCTAGGCTGGACTTCAGCCATTTGCTCATAGATCACTGAATTTGCTGACAGAATTATATGGCCATGAGCTCCATTCACATGTCTATGGTACACAAACAAGGCAAGAGAGTTAGCAGACAAGAATCCTACAGATAACATAGCTTTCCTTCTGAAGGGTCTCCAAAGGCCCCTCTGCAGGCTGATGTGAAACACCTTGTGGGGCAATATGTTTCTTCTCCCTTTAATTTTTTTTTCCTCTCCACCCAATAAATAGACCAAATATCTAGAATATCCATCTGTTGTTCTATATTTGCTCTTCAGGAGTTATATTGAACTTGTTTTGTCCACCAGATGCCTTTCTTTAGTGATTAATGATGTCTTTTACTGTTGAAGATTCCCCCACACTTATAAGTTACAAGTCTATTTTCTGATGAATGACCATCAATAGATGCAATCACTAGGACTACCATATTGACCACATGGATGTATTACCCATGGCCAACAAACTATAAAGAGAAAAGTGAACAGATTTGTCTTGCAAAAATCAGAGGAGATTTATCTCCAAAAATCTTTCTGGCAACACCCAAGAGGAACAATACTTAGCCCTCACAAAATAAGAATTTGAATCTTCCACATAATACTCAAGGAAGAGTCTCCTCGTGCTTGGGACGGACAGCTGCCAGAAGACTATGCCAGACCTTCCCAATGAGCTCCCATTTTGATCAACCAGGCAAGGGCCTCAGGGAAGCTTTGTACACAGCTGTTAATGCTGTGGGGTTGGTAGCCTGCTTTAGATTTCCAAATCCCTTCATTTACACCATTCTAAGGATAAAAAATTCTCCCATCCATCTTTCAGTCCTGGATTGGTTATAGCTATAAGTCACAATGGCTTACAGGGCACGCAGTTAGGGAACTCATGAACATACAATTCAACCAGAAAGCGAAGTTGTGATTAAGTTTGAAGCTTCTTCACAGTTTTCTTGGACTTGCCATATTTCAGTGTTTCTTTTTTTCATGAATAATCTTTGGAAATTGTGTTGCCAATTATGTCACTTGTGTCTTTTCCTAGGGGAACTATCAGTAAAAATTATTATTGTGAACAAATATTCGCTATGAGAAGTGAGCAATCCAACTGAGAAATCACTTCAGTTTGAGGAAGTCACATATCTTTTCCCTTTTTTTCTTTTTTTTTCTTTTGAAAGGAAAGAATAGCTAGAAATTGAATAGTTCAATGAGAAGAGTAATTACTATCCAATGTACCCACACCTGAGACTCTAGGCTTGAAACTACAAAGGAAGAGTATAATGGAAAGTTGTACCAGTCATCATTAGGACTGTTACATATGCTAAAGATCAGACCTCCTCAGGTGGTCATATGTATAAATGAAATCCCTGTGGAATTTTTAGGCTTAGTGCTCTTGAGTTTGACTGCAACTCTATTGGGACACAGAAAAAAAGTTTGATGGTTTTGTGACTGTGGAGTTTGCTCTATCAGGCCCTCGCATCAATAGAATGTAGTCAAAGATTTCAGTGTAATTTTTGCACAAAGTTTTGTATCTAAAACTACCTGAATGACTGTCTTCCAGTAGCATTCACGTGTAGCACTACTCCAGTGTATGGAAGCAATTGCTTTATCCAGCACAAACCATGTGAAGTTACTGAAAAATTCCTTAAAATTTTCAGGTTGGGCAAGTTCCCAAGAAACCATAAAATGCTTTAAAGGCTCAAAAGACTCCCAGTCTAGTACTCCACAAAGTGTGTGGTACTTTAATGAACAAAACCAAGAAAAAACACTTCAGTATTTTATTTTGAAGTGAGCATACTTCAGTGCAACTCCTTCCAACACCCAGAACTCAACTCACTGATAATCCTTAATGCTGTTCTTTTCCATGTGCAGGTGGTCTGTGAAGAGTTGACCTGGTTGATAGAGGAATTGTGCATCTGGATATGCTCAAGTGGCAGGCAGCAGTGAAATTGTTCTTGCAAGCAGTGAAGGTGCAGTAAAGAAAACTGCTCCTCTTGTTAACATAAGGCATCTTTCCCTTCTCCCTTCCCCTTTAATTTTATAAACAAGCTTAATTTTCTACCTAAGACTTAAAATCTGGACCAGTATGTCAGATTTCTATTAGCTTAGTGATTGATTCTGCATACAGTATGCATACACCTTCAAACTTGACTATGTATCCTGTGAACTCATAGGTTATATCCTCCACTACACCTCCTTCCTGTAAAGATCGATAGTCTAAGATGCTTGGAAACCCATGGCCACCTACTCCAAGTAGTAGAATACAAAGTGCTGCCTAGGAAGAAAATTAGGTATTTGACTTCTGAACATACATATTAGCCACTGCATCACACATTGTTCTTCTGCTGGTAAGAGAAAATATACATCCCAGATGATACTTGATTGCTGATCTGTATGGGTAGTGAAATGCTTAACATCCCTTTATGCAACTGAGTCTGCATGAAGGTGAACAGTAACTCATTTGTTGGCATTCAGAATTAGGGTCCAGAAAGTTTACATTCTAACAGCAATCTTAGTGGCGATATCTATGGCTGCCTCCAATAGCATTACAGGCTGCTTTTTACTTTTTTTAAAGGCTTGTGACATTCACATGATGCAAAACTCTCTTACAAGCTTTATAATGGAAAAGCCTTTTTGTAATCTTTCCGCTGTGGCCTGCCACAAAAGAAAACACAGTTGTTATATATTCTCAGAACTGTGATTGTGTCATATTTTGGCAGGTTTGAAAGTTCAAATATATAATTGCAAATCTTAAGAAAGAGGTCTGCCATTTCCCTGAGGCAACCTGTAACTTGAATGTCATTGGAAAAATGAGAGTCAATCGCCAGTCAGAATACTACTGATGCTGCAAGTGTCCGAACGTCAGCATTTCCATTCTCAAATGGCTCAAATACAATTGTGAGTTGCTGGAAATCATGGCCATTTTGATAAAAAGATACTGAAGTAACACTGGAAAAAAACAGTAAGTAAAAGGCAATATATTTTATAGGCAAAATTTTATTTCTTGCAACGTAGATCTGAGAGTTAGTGAGACAGTAACTATAAGGATTTTGGAGAACCCCAAAGGTTGTACAGGAGCTATTTATTAGTGGAAGGGTTCCAAAAAAATTCAGATTATTTCTAAAATGAGATCTTCTAGAAATTTGCCTTCAAATTTGAACACATGAAATTTGAGGAAATATATTAAATTATTCCAGTAAAACAGCAGCTACACATATTACAAGGAGAATTGGGTGGGAAACTAAATCAAACCTCAAGTCAGAATCACTGCAGTGATGAGATCATATTTTTCCTTTTATTTCCTCCCACTTCAGCTCCTCCCTGTCAAAGCAATCAAATGAAAAAAATATACTCTAGTCAACATCTGTGGTTTTAGATACAGGGGCGTTTGGTTACCTGAGCTCTTCTGTGTACTCATGTCACTGCACTATTCCTCTTTTCTGCTGGTCAAAATCCACTTTTGTGAACCATCAGTACACAGAATATTATGACACCATCACACTGGCACAGTAAAAAAGCCATGGCCTGGGTTGGCCTAAAGAATGAACTATCTTGCTTCATTGTTCCATCAGGTCAGAAATTATAGCACAGTAGAAAGATAGTACCTCAGTGTTTCTGTCTCCTGCAGGATGAACTTACCTGACTATTACAAATCAGAAAGATACATAGATGCTCTTACCTCATAGTGACATTCACAGATACACAAGTCCTCCTAACACAGGCAGGACTTTTTCTTTTACTCAGAATTTGCAGGGCTGAGGATGACTAAAGAAGCATTTGAAAGTTTATCCTACTTTTTATAATTAGAGCAATTTTTACTATAAACTTAAGTTCAAGTATCTTCTGACAGTAAGCCAGATTTTCTTTTTTTCCCTCTTTTTTTTTTCTTTAATAGTAGAATAAATTGAATAATACAACAAAGTCTAATACAGGAAAGGGGCCCTTATTGAAACAAAATGGTACTTCATGTGTTTTTTGACTGTTTGAGCCTGAGGCTTCTCCCAGGTGCTAGTAATATATTGGCAGCCAAAGTCAGACAAAAGTTCAAGGAAACACTTCTCTGCTTTCAGAAATATGACAAGCAAAACTTCCAGTTACTGTTTTGGATAATTGATTTACAGCCAACGTTCTTAGAAACAGTTACCTGTCAAGGATATTTTGCTGAGAGTCCAAATCTTGAAAAATGTGTTAATTAGGTGTTCTACCCAGGTAGTGAAGTATTTAGTGAAGCACTCTCCCTACCATTTATGCCATAGAGCCTTTTTTGCATGATAGGAGTCACAAAGCAAAAACTAGTCTCTCAGCCTTAGGAAAAGACTTAACTTCTGCACTTTAATGCACCCACTATCTGCTTTTCCTTTCTTTTGATTTTTGCTCCTGTGACTTGTATTACACTGTAGTAATGTAGCTCTGAACTGAGCTACCACTCTTCAGTCTTCACCGGTAGCCACAGCTTTGTGAGACTTTTTAATGTACTCTTCAGAATTGTTCTGTTTACTCTTCAAAATTAAAAAAGGGTGGGGTTTTGTTTGTTTGTTTGTTTTTTAAGTTTTTTTAATAATAAAAAAGTAGAATGTATTTTTTTCAAATTATAAATTTATTTTAATTTTTTTTTAAGCAAAAGTTAGTAACATAGGGAAGCCAGTTTATACTTATTTTAAAGCTCCTTTACACTTCTAAAGTAATATGCAGTGGTCTTAACTGAGAATATAGATACTCATATTATCTAAGGATAAGATGGTTTTAATGCATAACATTGTGCCCTGTCTCAGTTAGTGGAGAGCAAGATAAGATAATAAGATTTAAATGAGCTTGGACTTTCACATTTGTATATTACTCAGTTGATATGCTTCCTATGTCTTCTTCAATCCATCATATGACATTTTTCTAGGAGAAATTACACAATGTAGAATATATTCCAGAAGGGCTGGATTCCACTATGATAAAGTTCTAAGGAGATATTGCTAAATATTAGCATATTCATCACTGGGTACTGCTTTTGAGACTTCACAAAGGCAATCAACTAAATGAAGACAAAAGCTTTCTTTCAAATAGTAGATAGTTCAATCCATAGACAAAATAAATGATTCAACTAAAACATGTTTCTGAATTCTTGGATTTATTCCCAGTTTAACTGACAAATGTTTAGCTCTTTCTTGGTAGGGATAATTTTCTTGGTCTGGACAAAGCATCGAAATGCATTTTCTGATGTACAAAGGTGGGTATTGAGTTTCCTTTGTCCCATGGAGTTACAAAATATTATCTTAGCAATTTACAAAATCCTGGGCTTATTTATGAATGGCTGATGAACACCACACCAGCAGTGTGAACAAGTATTAAGTGGATGTAGCACATTTTGAAATGCTTGTAGTCTGATAAAAGTTGTGTGTAATAGGAATTACTGTCTTTGTAATTTTATCCTTTATTTTCTTACCAGAAAACTTTGACAGATTTCTTTTTCTTTTTTCAATTTTTTTTTACATTTACTTTAATAGATCACATTCTGACCACATGAACAAGAAATGATCAGTTCAGTACAGCTTTCTTTCCCTTACTTTCTCCAAACTTTGCTAAAGGAGAGGATTTGCCTGAATAACCACAGAGACGTTAAATAATACTTTTACCACTACATCGAAGGAGAAAATCATAGAAAGGGATTCTAATGCTCAAAACTACTTCTGTATATGATTCAAGAGGTGCCTAACTGAGCCAGCTTTCCCTGACGTGACTCCACTAACAACCCAATTAATAGGCAGGGGTCCCCTCCATCCCAGAAAAATCCTGGAAATCTATTGATGAAAGCAAGCACACATCCCCACAGGCTGCATGAGGCCCAGCTGTTTCCAAGTGAAGAAAGACCTTTATTACATTACACAGACAGATGATATACTTTTCTTTAAGCAGAGTTGGCATATCCTAATTGGCTATTAATTACTGACATGCGTTTAAGCAAAGCATACAAGAGGTTAAAATTAGTCAACAACCTTTTTAACACATCCAACCAAATTCTGCCTAGTCTTTCTCTTCAGTTACAAGATGTTTACTTTCTTTCTAACTCAAAGACTAAACAAATCCTTCTCTAACTGAAGCAAGGGCCAGCCTCCTTCCACAGAAGTCATCTGTTTGTGCAGGTCATCTGAATTCCACACTTAATACATTCTCATACCTTACTCTTCAGATCCACTTGACTAGGTCTACAACAAGTAGATAAACTTGGAAGAACCCCAGTGCTTGGGGTTTGAGCTAGCCTCACTACTACTTACTAAAACCACTGTGCTTTCCTGACACCTGTTAAACAACTTCTTGGATAGATATGAAAAAACTTTGCCTTGGAGAGGGAGGAACAAAAGTGTGAATGATGTGTCTTCATGTGGAATCATAGATAAGACCTCTAAAGTACGTTTGGAAAGATCACTCTAAAATCCAGTCAGACAAAACTGGAGGACGCTTCAGAACTTTCCCTACTAATGAGCTTGGATGTAATTGCCCCTTAATGAATATTCTCACAAATCAAAATGAAAAAAAAAATCAATATTATATAAATATATTTATGTAAATATTTCAAAAGAGCAGAAGAATTTTTGAAGTTGCTACATCATCCTTAATCTGGTCATTGGTTTCTATTGCAGCCAGGTAGTCAAACTGCTGGGCCCCCGGTTTGTAACCATGTATACAGGTACTTTGAAACTAGGAATACAGATACTACCAGTGAAGTATGAAAGGAATTATAAAAATAAACAGTTAAGAGTCATCCCAGCTGAAATAAAGAAGGAGCAGCAATTATTACATGAACTGTTGAACTTCCAAAAGAAATTTGAACACACACAAAAAAAAAAAAAGAAAAGAAAAAAAAACACTTTTATTCCTTCTTTTTGTGTTGGGAAAGAGGGAGAGTAAGATTTCAGGAAGCCAGCTGAATAAATCATTTCCTTTCTCAAGACAAAAGAGATAAGATTTGGAATAAAATGTTTTTTAACTGAAAATGCACTCTAATTCACCCCCAAATACGTTAGCAGGTGGGGCCTGGGAGGGATTTTAACAGTCTGGGGTTTGTTTAATTATTTTGCTGTACGTGATGATTCTTCACAAAAGCTATAGCTAAGCAGGCAGGGCATAGATGCATCTGTGATTTGTCCTGCAATCTGAATATGAGCAGAGCTTATGGCTGGAGGGAAGATTGCTCTTCTCCAGAGTCACATCAAACACACACAGCTGGGCTCTGCTTTGGAGCACCTGGTGAAACTGGCAGTGAGGGAGAGAAACAGCAAGCAGTAAACCTGCAGCAAGGGTGCAGCACAAGAGACATACTGTGAGGAGCACAAGGAGCTAAGAATCATGAATGACAAAAATAGATGACTTTCCAGCAGATCACAGGGAATATTTGGATTTTTCCCACTCAAAGAAACCAGAGGTTGTTTCCAGATGGGAACTGCAGCACAGGAACATTGTGGATAAGACTCCCTTTTACATATGAGAGACTGCATTTGCACTTTCAAAAAGCTAACTTCTGGTTAATTCACTTCTACTCTCATAAAACTCTACTTAAGGCACACGATGCCTTCTGCTGAGCTTGTTCCAAAGGAAAGGGGGCAAAGGATGAAGCACTTCTCAGCAGCAGCCATCTCACACCTGGAAAGCACAAATACCACAACAGCGTACAGAAAACAGTTATGATTATAGATTGTCTTTGGTTTGATGAAGATCATGCCTTGAAATTTTCCTAGATCTTTGAGTCAGCTTCTGTTACAAACACAGGATGACTCATACCACCATTAACCCAATGTTTACTATATAAAAATATATACAATATATGTATATATAAAAAATATGCACTGTGTATAAAGACATGCATATATAGCTTTATATATTGAAATTAATATTCAGCAATAAAACACAGATTTGTTAGTTCTCAGATTGACCATACGTCCAGTTTGTGGTGTCTTTCAGCAATAACAATTCATCTATTTGATACATAAGGATCAAAAACTTTACTAGAACAGAATCCTGCCTGGCCAGTTTAAGAGCCTTCTCAGGCTGTGGTTGGGAAACCACTGAAACGAATGCCACGAAGCAAGTCAAGCCAATTTAAAATCAAATGAAGAGCCTTGTCTCTTTCATTTGCATTAGATATCTTTGTTCGTTCCAGTTATAAAGAGTCTCCGGGAAGAATTATGTTCTAACAAGAACCAGTGTTCACCATTCAGTTTTATCCGGCTTTAAACTTTGGAAATATTCCTGTGGTTTAAAGAAGAAAGTCAGAACCTCATATCCTTCAAGCAAAGCCTTCAAGATAAGATTTAGGCCTTTAGCAATCAGGATTGTTCTGATCAGTAAATGATATAAGTAGCTGAGCTTACTGCTTATTACTGATATAGAAGTTGTTCTCTAGTTAAGCAGAGCTATTAGGGCTTCTCTTTTTGTTGTGCAAATGTTTTAACAGTCCATGTAAGTCTGACAGTTAGTTGCTTGTGCAGGACACAATCTCAGACAAATGTGTTTGAAATTGTTTTTTCCCCCTTTTTGAATCCAAAAGCTTTGAATTCAAAACTGTCAATTGGTTCTTCTCTTTTTTTTTTTTTTTTTTTTTTTCTGGAAATAATTCAGAGCTCTTTATAATCATCGAGGACTTTTTGACCTATATGCCTACTCTGAAGAAAGAAGCATTTCAGTAAGTAATATCTGTGGGCTTTTTTTACTCACCACTTACATATCTCCCTATTATTAAGTGAACAATATACATCTGAATCAAGCAGACTAGCAATAGGTCAATTCACCATTTCCAAAGAAACAGTATCCTGTGCCTGTTACAATGTTTTGCCCTCACATTTACTGCAGGACAAGCCCAAGATTAAGTAATTTACTTAGAAATGTTGATGGAAAGTTGTAGAACAGACAACTAACATTTTAGTAGTGTTTGCAGCAATTTTTAGGGTTTTCTCTGAGGACATCACTAAGTCATTCAGGCTGAAGAACTTCTAGTAAGTGTTTCCCCTCATTAGCTTTCAGCCTTGGAGAACTGGATATTGCCTTTGGTAATTGTTATTTCTACTACTCTTTATAGTTCAGGATGAAGGTGCAGCTCTTTGGATCTGATTACTCATATTTCCTTGAAGCTTCCTCGAAGGAACTGAAGTTAAATGTGTGGCTTGCTTGCTTTTTCTAAAGTACATGTTCTACAGACTACACATATAAGTAGTATAGCAAATACTGCTCCTAATTAAAACAAATAATACAGAAGAATGGCCTTATAAATATATTAAGGAGCTACAGAGTCTACAGGAAATCATCTGGGTTCAAAAGGTACAAAAACAGAGTGACAAGGCAACTTCAACTAAGTGATTCAAGACTATATTTCAAGTATAGCTGAGAAAATTCAGTCTCATTCATTCATGGTTAGAGGTTAATAACTTCATATTTGTTAATCCACAACTTGATCTACTTACTGCAGAGGGGATTTGCAGGATCCTGCCAAGCCAGACCATTCTATGATTCTATGATGCTATGATTTAAGGAGCTCAGGAATACACTCTCTCTGAGTACTTCCAATCAGGAGCTTCTGTCATTGCCATCTAGAATGGAAATAAATATAGATGCTGAACTTAAGCACCTTTTAAAATACTGGCTTTTTTTTTTTTTCACTTCTGCAGAAAACCACTTTGAGCTTTGTCTTTCTAGGTGCATCTGTATCTTCAGCAATATATAATTATCCACAACACTGCAGTATCCAAGCCTAGATGTAAATGTTTTCCTACAGTAGAAATAGCTCAAGGGAGAAACAAAGAACTAAATATTTGCTGTGTATAGCTCTGCCTCATTTTAGCATACTCCTTTAGGATTTTAGAGATGTGGGTTTGTATTCCACTGAAGAGTGGCATGAAGGCTCATTTCCACATTGAAGGTGACCATTCTTCTGTGTTTTAGAAAGAGTGGATCTGAACTCTGTGGTGTATCTGAACTATGCAAATCCACAGTCTGCTGTGCCAAAGAGAAGACAGAAGAATTTGGACAGGATGTTAATCAATGTTTACACTGATGTGTGTAATTTCTGTGGGTCAGCCCATCTCACTTGTGCCATTGGTTTAAAGATGTCTGAGTGCCAACAAATGCATATGGACCTGGCAGCCAGACTGATGCCTAAGCTGTCAGACATTTAGGTTAATCCTGCCTTCACTGTGCAGGAGTATAAACAACAGGTACGACACCTATAAGGAAGGCAAATACAGTCTGCACTGGTAACTGACCAGTATATACTCTGCTCTCCTGTAGATCCTAAAAGCTGGGCTAATGACAGTGTATGATTGATAATTACATCTGTTCTTTCTCTTCTGTCTGCCTGTTCAGCAGAAAGTGTCCTGGCTCTCTGTGAAGACAGGGAGAGCTTACTTTTTACATGCAGCCACACATGTTTTCAAAGGTATCGTTTCTCCTACTGGTAGGGTATAACTTTCTGATGAAGTCATTGACATACAACTTGCAATATGATACCATATGGAATCTGTTCTTTAGATTTCATGCACTTGTCACAAGAATGGTTTGTGACTTTCTTTTAACTTCTGTTTTCAGACTTGTCAGTCTTAAAATAAAGTACCTTTTATATATAACAGAGTGGTTTCACAACTCTTAAGTGATTTAAAATGTCTCTAGATTACATCATTTGAATTATCTGTTAGAAACTAAACACAATGTTATTGGTCAAGTATGTTCGGATCCTTCTGTTTTACAGTGTAACACTGCAGGCTGATAGGCATTTATCACTTCAAAAGAATCTCTTGTAAATCAGACTGAACACTGAGACCAGCCACCTAATTTATCATCAAGTACAATCAAAGATTACAGTTCATCAAATACCAAGAGCAAAGCTGCTTTTTTCTAGGTTTTTTTTCATAGCTCTCCTAAATTAAAAGAGGCTTCCTTTACTTTGATAATATGTAAATAATAAATAAAAGTGTCTGCTTATACTTTTGTTACTATCTGCTGTAACAACCCTGTGATGATGAAAACAACTCTCGTCTGCTAACTTGTATAACTGGCATGGTTTTAAGAACTCTGGAGCCCTGCTTCAAGGCATAACTAAATGTCAACAGAGAAGCATATTTCCCACCTACACAAGTAGTCTTGTAAGTTGTGATTGGAGGAGTACTTGGAGTATATTTGTTCTCATTAACAAGAATTTCACAGCCTATTTCTATGAATAAATCAGGGGAAAAAAAATAGCCTGAAAGGTTTAGATACCTAAAGCAGGACTTAGGCAAGAGACTCTTACGTCTTCATCTGTGGATTAATTTGTCACCACCTGAAGACTTCTTCTTAGATCACCTTAAAGGTCATAAATTATCTAGTTACTAGCTATTCCATACATGTAGAGAAGTATGATAACACTAATATGAGGCTGATCACTGTTGAGGGCCCTTAAGCAGACTCAACCACCCTTGATATGCCTGGTCCTGTTATTTGGAGTATGTGTTCTTGAAGCATCATATTCCCAGCAAAGCACAGCAGCCACTGTTGCTGCCTCTGCAAACAAAAATCACATAAATTAGTGGTGCTGCTGCTTTGTTTTCCATGGAATTATGGTTACCTACAACACATAAAGCAAGCTTCACCACTCCTCTTAAGAGGAATTCAAGCCTCTATCTTTCAGTTCCTGAAGAAGCACACTAACACTTAAGCTTACAGGCAGTCAGGCGTGGAGATGGGAAAAATGGGCATGTTCTTTCTTGCTTGCTTTATGAAAGACACAGGATTGAGGAGAGAGAAAACATAGGCTACAGAAAGGCAGCAAAAGAAGTAATTATGAATCAGCAACCAAGACATCAACAGGCAAAAGACAGGTTAGTGCTTTAGCGATAACTGCAGATTTTAAGCTACTAAACCCACCTTCCTTTAGAAGAGATTTCTGAGATCAAAATTCTAAAGGATAAACTTTCTTTCCTCCATACCAGTGTGGGAATTTCATACAGGTTGACTTCACACTCGCTGCAGCCTTTTCTTGCGGCCAAGGTTAGAAATCCGAATCTTCCTTTTGGCAAGTGATTGTTTCATCTCCTAAATCACCCACATGACATACAAATAAGTTATGAGCCAAAAAGACCCCTTCACTTAGGTGTCTGAATTCTGCATAATAACAGCCTAAAATGCAGGCATCTAATCCTGATCACTTAACACTTTAATGAATTAGATCAGAAGTGACTTGCTCAAGATCACACAGGAAGCCTATGCCAGTGACTGAAACCCTATCCTCTCACACTTGGTGTAATGCTTTATCCAACACTGAATTTACTTACTAAAGACAACAACAGAGACTTCACTTGCACAGATACATCTGTGCAAAACCATGGTGTATCACATTAGGTTTATATACACAAGAAAGACTGCAACCATCATTGTAGTGTAGCAATAATATATATATATATATATACACACACATACATGTATGTATGTATGTATGTATATATATATGTATATGTATGGCCCTGAAGGATGACTGCTTGAGGGGGAACGAATATCCACTAAGTCCCCATGAACCCTGTTGAGAATCACAGTTATTGTGAGGATTTCTTATGAGAATTCCTGACTACAGGACCTGGAATGAAATTTCCAAGCTAGGTTCACGAGGCGGCTATCATATTCTTCCTACTTCCCACACCTACCAGATTTCTCCTTCCTGGATCTTCACATTCAGTAATATAATTTTTGAAGCTTAACTCCTTGAATAATGATGTAAGAATAAGTGGCTGGCAAGAGTGACACAATTACAAAGTTCCAGTAGTCAGGATAAACACAAATGAATGAAAAATCCTCCACCTGAAAGTCTCGGAGCCACATAAAGCTACAAGAGTGAGAAAATTCTGCTTCTCAGATTAGCTAATTCCAAAATCCCACAGTTTCCTCTGATGATTCAACAAAAACAAAACAAAACAAAAAGTACTAAAGAAAGCAAGGAGGAATGAGATAAATGTCATGAATTATGTCTAAAATTTTATCCTTTTCAATATATGGCACAGGCATATTTGAGGGAAACCTCAATAAGAGAATAGGTTCTTGCCTGTACTGTTCTAAAAATACAATGAGCTTGTCCCTATCTTCTTGTCTTTTATAGGAAATATAAATTCAGGTTCTAAGTTTTGCTAGGAGGATTTCTGGAGAGAATGTTCTCAATTAGAAGCTCAAAGCTTTTCCACAGTGACTGGCTGCAATGCACTTTGCTTTGCACTGCTTTTGAAGATTTTTTAGGTTTTGCTCACTTTTTATGTGCCAGTTAAATAGTGACTGAAACAGAAAAAGAGTCCTCAGTTCAGGATTGGAATACTGAATTCCATTTTCTCCTTCATCAAATACATAAGACTAGAACTGTAGTATTTGCCTCCCTACAGCAATATTCTGAACACCATGACTGATACTCCATGTCTCTTTCCCTCCTCTCATTCCCCAAACACTGTTTTTTATGCATTCAAACGTTCATGCAGAGGGAAAGCTATGAAATCAGTGAATTTTCTGTGGCCTAAGTGGTAGGGCAGGCCACATGCAGATGTGAATCACACAGAAGGGAACTTATAAGGACTTTTCTCAAGGTATCATTTAGCCTAATCAGAACCAGGAGTCCAAGTCTCCCTTGTAAATCTACTGCAAAACTCCTCCTAGAGGTGCCTTAATTAATCTAGCTCTGGGTAAGTATTTCATCATGCATCAGTAATTGAAATTCACAAGTATTGCTCGTTGCCAAATAACTGATGAACCTTTTGACCAGCAAACAACAGTTGTTTTATATTTTAGTATAGCAAAATGTTGTCCTTTGGAGCATGGAAACATCTGATTCTCTTTTGATATCCATTTACAGGAAGCCTCAGATGGACAAACAACTTACTAGGGAATTAAATGTTATTGCACAGTGTGTCAGAGCAGCAAAGGAAAATTCTTAAGTAATTGCGGCAGTTATTTTCCTTACCGTTTGCCTAACTCTAGCATCTTCCATCAAAATAAGTGATAAAACCTTGTTCACTAGTCTTCAGACCAAGCTTTTGGCACAAAAAGTTGTACTAGAAATATTTGAGTTTAGAAGCCTTGTCTTTAGTCTAACCTGGGAGCTGCTCTGTGTGTTACTACTCACACATATATGCCCAAGAATAGCATTTAATTCTAGCATACAGTAAGAAAATAAATCTCCTGTTTACTTTTGTTCACCACTAATTAGATATAATACTTTCCTCAACTTTTGGCAAATCATAATCACACAAAATTAAGGAAATTGAAAGAATGTTCATAAGGAAGGCAAATACACAATTCAGTGAGAACCTTTCCTCTGTCAGTCCATCTACACACCCAAATCAGATTCCCTCAGAATCAGTGGAAAGGTTCCCATTGGCCTCAGTGGCTCCTGGATCAGACCCAGCCTATTCCCATTAAAGTCAGCTCAGGATTTGGGCTAGGTCATGATGTAACTGAATTAATTAGCATTAAATTATGAGAAACTACTCTCCATTGCTACAAATTACTTGTAAAATAGCCAAGCTTTATGACTATTAATGATTTCAGTAGTGTTAGATGAGGGTTTCTTTCCCTGAATATCACTATTTACAACTTTAGGACCAAATCTGGACTGTCTGATTCTCATTGCCATTTTACAGTAATAGGCATCCAAAAGCATGGATGCCACTCCTGTACTAGTTACCACCAGATTGAGTTGGGCAGAGTTCAAATTCATCATTGCAACTCTTCTCCTAGACTCTGCGCTTTCTTGTGTTGAACCATCACAAAGACCCCGTTCGCATAGGAATTTTGCACAACCTGAAAGCCCTCTGCTGTGAACTTCTAGGCTGGTTTTGGTGCTCTCCTCTCAACATGAGGAGAACCTTCTTTACAGGGAGTATGATGGAGCACTGGAACAGGCTGCCCAGAAGGGTTGTGGAGTCTCCTTCTCTGGAGACTTTCAAAACCCACCTGGATGCTTTCCTGTGCAGACTACCCTAAGTGATCCTGCTCTGGCAGGGGGGTTGGACCTGATGATATCTTGAGGTCCCTTCCAACCTCTGATATACTGTGATACTGTGATATAAGAGATCTTCTAGCTGGGAATTTGATGCTGGATCTGTACTTCTGGCTCAAGCCCAGCTGTCTATGTTTGGAAACGAATTTGATTTTGGAACACACTTTTCTGGAATGGAATGTCAAGAAAATCCATAATCAAGAGGGCATCGTAGATAACGAGCTACAAAAACCTGTTTGTCACCCTCCTCCCACAATGGCGGAGAGCCTTCTACAGCTGCTAATTAGAAAATTAGAACACCACAAATGGATTAGATTTTACTGGCAGCACAGCGTCTTCCCTCCAGTGTTTTAAAGTACTTTTTGAATTGTTTGCTGTCAGCAAAACAAGTGCGCTACCTGCGATCCTATAGACAACAAAGCCCGGCAGCAGGATTTCACTCAGGTGATGTCACCCAGGTAAAATTGTACTGACAAGCTTTTAATTAAAGTTTTCCCACACATCTTTCTGCTGGTCCCCAGGAGCTATTATTCATTATGTGCCGACTGTCAGCCAATTGTGAGTCGGGAGGGAAGTGTTTTATTTTCAAAGCCCTTGCTGACAGCTAGAGAACACTTTGTTATACAATCTGTTTACTTTTTTCACACACACAATCTTGCTAAAGGGGAAATGGTCATGCAGTAGTGTTTACAGTTTATGGCAATAATTAAATGCATCTGGCAGAGCAGTAGCTGAAAGGAGGTCGGTGTGGGTGTGGGTGAAAAGCCATAAAATTCCTCCTATAAACAGTTACTCTCACCTTGCAGAGCCCCTAGCATTTTAAGACAAAGTTTCTTTGGGAAAGGGCAAGTCCAAACAGGTGCAGATTCTGAAGTGGGAAAATCTGGATCTAGCCATGTGGTACTTGATCCTAAGTAGCACTGTCCAGGAATCAGCATATCACTCTCTTGTCATCTGTGACTAGAACAGTTTGAAGTGGTTATAAAACAGCTGCTTGTCCTTTGCATTGTTAAATCCCAAAGTACTTACCTCTATTAGTAGAAATGTTCAGTGAGAAACAACTCACTACCAGATGAAAGCAGAAGGCAGTGTGGTGTCCTGGTTCAGCAAAGGGACAGTATTTTGACTTACGGAGAAACACTCCTCTCAAAATTTTTAGTGGTTCACAATAATATACTTTTTATCAGTTGACTGGTGATTATAACTATTTACTTAGAGTTACCAGAGTCTGAAATCCTAGTAAAAAGTTGTAAGCAGTAATCTCTGTTTCACCTTAGGTATTCAATACTTCCATTTCCTAAGAATAATAGAAAGTCAAGAAATATTCTTAAAATGTTACTAAATTAATTAAAACTAGTGCAATATTCCCATACAAGCATAAAAAGAGAAATTGCATGCCACTTACTGCCAGGCCATTGGAAATTCTGTGGAAATAGCTTCCATTAAAAGCAAAAACACTGGAAAATAAATTAATTTTAGAATGTTCAGATGATATTGTTACTTATTTTGTTATAAGTTACTATGGAAATTATAGAAAGTTCCATTGCTAATGGATTAAAATCTTACACCGCTTTTAAGTGCCTTTAAATAACTACATTCTCAGGAAATTATTTTCTTAGATGGAAAAAAAAAAAGTTACAGAAATCAGGGAATGGGTTCTTTAAAATGGGCTGTTTCTGTGGTTATTGAGAATTTAACTGTGGGCCTTAATCATCTACGGACAGGGATGGCAAATTGTTGCTGTAGACAATGAAGTCTGCCTGCCTTAAAAAGCCTTTTCTCTTAGACTTAAAAAGTCTATAGACCACCAGGTTATGAATATACCAGTACAAGTTTCCCTAATGGAAAGGAAAACATTAAACATTCTAGTTGCAAATTTCACTCATAGGTGTCACTTTGTAGATTTTGCTTTCCCACTATTACTGGTGTTTTTTTTTTTTCATTTTACTGGATGATAGAAGCAAGATAATATTTTTATTTTTGTCTCAGTTACAGATGGCAAGTAGATCCTAAGATATTACACAACTACCTTCAGATTAACATATTTGTGATCATACTGTTTTCATCTTCCCAAGCTTAACAAACCCAACATACTATGAATAATGTAAGCTGTTTATGTTAATCTTTACTTTAAGACCAATCTTATAAGGGAGTATTATTACTTTAGGATCAGCATTATAAATACTAGCAGTAAAATCTATCAGAGCTTTCGGAAATCAAAGTATAGAGTTTAGGTAACTTGCCTGAGATTTATGGGGTAGAAAAAGTGAGGAAACTCTTGCTTTGAAGTTCAAAGATGCCCAGGACTTTTAATCAATGACTATTGCATCCAAAATGGACAGAGCAATAATCACAATCCTAGGCTTCTCGCTGACAAGGGCAGAAGGACTCATCAGCCGGTCGTGACCATTCCACTCTATTCTCTCCCACACACTTTTTTTACCCCAGAGAGGTTGGGGGAGCTGCAAGGCAAAAGAGCCAAATATCTTCAGACATAGAAGGTACCTGAATACAGCAGTGATAATTCCTTCAGGCACAGCGTTATGCTAATGTGATTGCACATCTTCCTGCTGGAGCTAGTCCACATCTAGCTGATCTGAAGTGATAGGAAGCAACTGTCTGTAACTGGCTTCCCAGCTCCCTCCCTAGGAATGCGACTTCCCATATGATCCTGGACTCGAGACTCTCGTCTGACAAACAGTGGGAACAAGGACTACCACTCGCTCAATTTTCATCAAATTTTACATGTAAAAAACCAAACAAACAAACAAAAAAACCTATCTGGCTGAATTGGAGTTAGGGAGAAGCGCTTTTATTATTTCTAAAATGAAATTTACCAAAAGGTCCCTCTGGAAGTTGACAGTGCCTTGCAAGGCTCTTGCCCCAGGCAGCTGAGAAAGCATACAAACATTACCATCAAGACTTCTGTTTGAACAACTCTTCTTTCCTCACATACAGCCAGGTTCCTTTCCTTAGTTAACTGCACATTAGAATCTTTCTCTGCCTTTTCCATTTTTGTCTCTATTTATATTTTCAGTGAGCTGATACATCTCCAAAAACATCCAGCATATTTCACGTTAGTGCAGGAAATTGATGTAGATGTGGTCTCTTTACTTCATTTTTCTATTCAGGTGCTGCAATATGAATTTGTCTTAATTTCCAACTCGTTCCAAAGTCTGTTTTAGGGTGTTGTGTGTGGTGTTGTGGGGTTTTTTAAAGCAGAGAAGAGGAAAATATATAAAAGGTATCTTTCAGTAGCAGATGCCATTCTTGTTCCTCTTCCCTCACTGCTTTTACAACAGTGTGAATGACACAGGCATTAGGGATACGAGGCAACCTGCATGAGTAATCACACACAGAATTACACTGACAGCCTGAAGATGTGCACAGTAACACACAGTTCACGACTGCCTGCATGTGCTGGAGCTATGAGTTCAGTCTTAGTTCTTGCACTGCAAGGCAATGCCAATGGGAGTTAGCTCTGGAGATAGTATTTCTCTTCTTGAACTCATCATGTTGGGTCTCCCTATCATCAGCTCCCCATAAAGCAGGCTCTGTGTTAGACTTCAGAGCCTTCAGAGACTTCAGAGCCTTCAGAGACTTCAGTCTTCTGGGCTTCCTCCTCTTCATGTTAACAGTGTGAACAAGCAAAATGATACCACACTCATTCTACAAGCAGCAGACACATGCAAGCTTATGACAAGCCAGCCTTCGTTGTGGCTTAACCTTTTCCTTTGAACACCAAATAAGTGCAAGCCTCACACCTGAACTACCACATTCATTTGTCCAGTGTCAGTGAGCAATACTGCTTTTTAGAGGATGGGCTTCTGAGCTGCCACTGTCTGGAAAGAAATGAACAGATAAAAACTCTAGGACAGCAACACCTTGTCAGACCAAAGATCCCTGTAATCCACTCTCTGACAATACTTGTCAGAAGATATCTCTGGAACAGTTAGTAAACAGGAGAAACTCGTGCTGATGTTTCAGCTGGATAATCTCTAATCCCTCAGTGGCATCTCAAACTTCTGATTCAGAAATAGCATTTTTATATTTAGAAGTGTTTCTTCCATTAGTTTATCCAATATTTTTATTTTTTTTTTAATCTCGGGTAAGTTTCTGACATTCAAAACAGCCTTTTGGCAGGGGACTTCACAAATAACCACACACATATTAAAAGAAAATCTGTCTTCCTTGTTTGGGACCTGTTTAATTTGATGACTTCAAAGTTATTGCAGTGGAAGTAATGGTGATAACTACTGTAGTCACCTTCCTATCACAAATACATAGACGTGTGTCACATCTCTCCTGCTACATCTCTTTACAAAAAAATCCCAGTTGTATGAGATACTTACTTGCATGAGAGTCATTCAATATCTCTGATTGTTTCCACTGCCCTTTGACTTTCCCATATCCTGTGTTCATTAGAAAGCTGGAATACCAGTTCTACATCCAATACTCATGATGCATACAGGGGATTTATGCAGCA
Organism: Indicator indicator; assembly: GCF_027791375.1. Classification (NCBI taxonomy): domain Eukaryota; kingdom Metazoa; phylum Chordata; class Aves; order Piciformes; family Indicatoridae; genus Indicator; species Indicator indicator. The sequence continues at coordinate 37,324,756 of NC_072015.1, read as the reverse complement.
AAACAGTCACACCTTCTATTTTGAACTCATAATATTTTGGGTCTTAGCTAGCGTTGAGCATAGTTTGTCATGGATCTGCAACATCAGGAGTGTTCCCTGATACATAGCATTTCAAACTGATCTACCCCAAATTTCATTGGGTACTTGGTCTGCCACTCACTCGTTGTCAAAAAGTCCTTGAGCAGTACTTAGCAAGTGTCTCTCATTTTTCATAATTCAGATTAATCTGGTAGCCCCTTTGAATTTTTTCACCTCGCTGCTTACCTTTTTCTTAAATCATTCATGGGTATGGTGAACAGCATATATATGATACAGACCCAGATATGATCCTGCATCAGCAATTCCTTAGCTAAAGTAACCTGTGTTTTAGCCTAACAAAGCAAATTTTACAGAGCAAACTTTAGTAATCAAAAAAAACCAAACAAAACAAACAGGGAAAATAATCAAATAAAGCCCATCACAAAACAATAAATAAAATAAAAACTTTTTTTTAAATAATTTTTTAAAACTGAAAAAAGAAATCTCATAGAATGGGAGAATGCCAGGCTGGAAGGGGCCTCAAAGATCATCCAGTCCAAAGTTTTTTGGCAATAAGGTATTCTAAACAAGATGACCACACACTCTCTCCAGCTGAGTCTTCAAAGTGCACAATGTTGGGGAATCCACCACTGCCCTGAGGAGATTATTCCAATGGTTGATTGTTCTCATGAAAAATTTTCCTCTTGTGTCTAGTCAGAATCTCCTCAGGAGTAACTTGCACTCATTACCCTTGGCCTTTTCCAGATGATCCATCTTCTTTTTAACTGCCTTTTAAATACTGGAATATCGTGATAAGGTCTTCCCTAAGCTTTCTCTTCTCAAGGCTGAAGAAATCTATTTCTCTCAACCTTTCCTAATCTGGCAGGTTTCCTAGTCTTTTGATCATCTTTGTGGCCCTAATATATTTGTAGTCCTTAGATACACACACTGACAACCGAGTGAACACAGAACCTCCTCCATCACAGTTAGCAAAAGGAAAAATCATTTTTGTATTCCTAACAAAGAATGGATTGCCTCTACCCTCTGTCAAGCCAAGCTATTGAGTAAAACCTGAAGCAAATGAGGGTATTTCATATTAAAACATTCTTTACCTTCTTGAGACTTTTAAGTTCCTGGGGAAAAGTGTTTCTTCCAACTGATGCTTGGATTTCCTACAGACAAGCAAGTCCATATTCAAATGTGAAAAAAATAATAAAAATAAATGTTTATATGGTCTTTCATTTTGCAAAAAAAATGTTCAGTTAACTTTTCTACTCCATACAGAATAATGTACTGAAATAGCAAGTGTACCAGTCAGTAAAATGATTTACAGGAAACAAAATATAGGTACTTTGTTTCATCGGATAACTGCCATAATCATATGACAGCTATGCTATAAGTTATGGGTAAGGAGACAGGACAGTGCATTAGATTAATACTTTGCCTTTTTAATCTATTAATCTATCACCTCTGGGACAAGATTTTAAATCCAGTGCAGAGAAAAGTGACTGAAAATCATTCCATCCTGACAGCTTTAAAAGATCACAAGTGAATCTTGTTAAGAAAGTCTCAACCCAGTTGATGCCGAACAGAAACAGTCATCTCAGAAGATACCCAACATTGGTCCCCTTTCCACATTATCACCAAACCAGATAGCTTTACTACAGCAAGGTGTATTTCACACTAGATTGATGATAAAATGATTGAATAAAGCAGCCCAGGGTGAGTGTGTTACAGGCTCGCTGTCAAAGAACGTTGTATGTCTGCTAGTCATGTACAAAAAAGTTAGGAAAACATTTTCCTTACTGAAAGTATATGAAAAGGGCAGGAGGATTAGGTGCCAAATCAATGTGTTTGATAATTCTTTAGCTTTTTAGAATGGATAAGAAAATGAAAAAAATCATCTGAAAGACACAACAAAGCTATCAGCATTAATTGTGCTAGTTTGAACTACAACTGAGAATTCTCTAGATGGTCTTTTGTAACTACAGTAAGTTTGTTTTAAAGCATTGTTCAAAGATGCAAAATATTCTACCAAAGGCTGTAGTTGCTTTTCTCTCGCTTATAAGTGTGAGTAAAGACAAATAACAGCTTTAGTCCTTTTCTTACTGAAGAATTCCTAATTAAATAGTATATTAGTAGATTATCTAACCTTCATTTAATGAGGCACTCCAGATGTTGTGTCTTAAGTGAAACAAAAAGGAAAACAGCTGAATGTTAAGCACAACATAATTGGTTATGGTCAGCTTGGAAAAGACAACATTCTCACATTACCATTACTGCAGTAACATATGATCTCCAGAAATTGTCAATGAGTGATGACCTACAGAAAATCCTTTAACTATATCCAGTTATAATTTTAAATATACTTGGCTCTATTTCCTTCCCTTCCATTTAACATAAGTCTTCTCCCCACTAGTTGTGTGCAGCTGTCTCTAAGGCTTTGAGATTCCAGCTTGCACTTTTCTGCTGTCTTTACAACACATTTTTATGATGAAGTTTCTTCTGTTTGTTCTTCTCCTAGTACCGTGTCCAGTACAGGTTCATATTTCCTTTCCTTAACATTTAGACAGGAAAATCATCTTACATCATTCTATGCATCATTTTTCATGGGATAATAATTGATCAAAAATAAAGCATTTAAGGTTTAAGTAGAACAAACAGAATTTTCATACAGGATAAGAAACAGCCTCTTAGTTTATGTGACTATCAAAAAGTCTAGGTATAAGACACATAAGCCACATGAGTGTGATGGGAAGCATTTAAAACAAAAATTGATTTTTTTTATCAATAATGATATTGAATCTTATTGAAGAACTATCAAGTTTTATTCTGGAGAAACATGGAAGTGATTAATTTTTGTTTCAGTGCTCATTAGCATTTTAAGATTAGTCATGTGATACTTCTTTGACGAGTTCAACAATAGAATGTAGAATTAGGAAGATAAAGTTCTTTTCCATGAACATTCTAAAGATTTTCAAAGGAACTACACAGCCATGGGATAAAAGGAATTACAGCATGGATAAATATTGTACTACAGTGCTGGAAACAGAGAGCAGGTTGGTTCTTACAATGGAAGGAACTTTTTCAATGGAATGATCTGCCCTAGAGTTCATGTTGTTTACATCCCTGGGGAAAAAAATGATAACCAAGTGACAAATTTTCTTACAGCACTACTAAAGATGGTAAAACTATGGCCATCTCTTAAGAATATATAGAGGATTTCTTGTGATTCAGGGTCTGGGCAATAAAACAGATGAAATTTTGTTTTGATAAGCCTGGTCTGATACCTACAGTAAAATACGTCATAGAGACATAGAATCATAGAGTTGTTAGGGTTGGAAGGGACCTCAAGGATCATCTAGCTCCAAACCTCCTGCCGTGGCCAGGGACACCTCACGCTAGATCAGGCTGGCCAGAGCCTCATCCAGCCTGGCTTTAAACACCTCCAGGGATGGGGCCTCAACCACCTCCCTGGACAACCCATTCCAGGCTCTCACCACTCTCATGGGGAAGAACTTCTTCCTCATGTCCTCATTCCACATTTAATGACTTGTGAATCATTAAAAAAAAAAAAAAAGGCAAACCTGCAGTCATTTAAAACTGACATCATGCACAAATATTAGTGTCTTTTGGGCCATGGGAACCTAAAGGGGGAGCAATGAGGGAAATCCTCTGATACCTGCATTGTTTTCCAAGAACTGTGTTCAAAACATAAGCAAGTGGACTAGGAGGGCAGACTTTAACTCATTCTGACCTTTTGCATTACGGATTTACACTTGTTCCTTTGATCATAAGCCCTGCCTAACCTTAGGCTTAACTAAAACTGCCTGGCTCTCATCCAGGTATTTATTTCTTCTAAGGAAGCTAAAAACCCAGCATATTTTATTCAAAATGAGGATGATACGTTTAGCTGAGTATCGTAAAACCTGGTGTTAACATTTAAGGCTAAACTATCTTCAGCTAGTTTAACGTAAGGCTAAATAAAATCAAGTAGAGCATAAAAACCACATGGGAAACTGCTCAGAGCAGTTCTCCATGGTGCAGGATCACTTTGCCACTTTCACAGCATTCTCTAAGAAGGAACCATCTACAAGGAGCTCATCAGGCCTGACTGGTTTTCTATCTGGTACTTTTCAGTGAACAGTGATATTGATGTTTTTGATCTATGAGTTGTGTTGGGATTGACTATTTGATGGAATACTCATAACAACCATTTTTCTGTTTGTTATTAAATGTTAGTGACAGGTCACCCACAATACATGGTCTTGTTTCTGTACCCTAATTGGATCATCTAATCTTGCTAGATTCTTTCTACCTTCTCCAAAACCAAACTGAGTTTTATTTCTTTAATAAATTGATACTGACTGCCCTTCTCTAATTATAGGAAACACGTACAGGAACAAAACTTAGCTCAAAATGGTGTTTATGTGGCATGAATACCTAAGATGCAAGAGCAGCAAATTCAATGTGCCATTTGAAATTTTTGGAAAATATTTGTGGAAATTTTTGGAAAATATTTGCTAATATTTTTCTTTCATTGTTAGTTAATACCAGCATGTATAAATTAGATCTATTTATACTTCTACAACTTACTTACTTATGCCAATTTTAATGGAATACTTCTGTTCTAAAGTATAAGTAAACACTAATGAACTGCTCCAAGGAATGTGCATGTTAAAAATCCTCCTATGGTACAGAAATGTAATGACCAACACCGAGCTTGTAGTCAAAACTTGCACCACCTTGCAGAAAGGCCTGTGGGAAAAGCTAAGCTCTTCAGCATGACGCAAGGACTAATACTTGCAGGTAGGCCAAGCCAAAAAGCAAATCTGGTGTAAAAAAGCCATGGACAAAGACTACTCCTGCATGTTGTGTCGTTGGACTCTTTAGGTCAAACCCAGAGCCTTACACTACACGTTGCAGCAGGGGCAAGGTCAAGTTGATGGTAGAACACTACTCACTCAAACCACGTTTAATATGTGATTTAAAGCCATCCACACAAAGCACCACACAAAATCCCGTGAAGATTATGTCTCAGTGTGACAGGAGGATGGATTACCATAACAGGGTCTGTATTTGAGAGAGGCAGTCACAATCTCCCAAGAAGCACACAGAACCAAAAGAAATTCGTAGAAAGCAAATTAGCCTGTTTTGTTTTGTTTTGTTTTTTACCTGTGGAGGTGGGAGTCTTTTCTACATGACAAAACAAACTCTAGTTTAGTGGGGAATATATTTATTTTATTTATGCTACTTGCAAATCTTCTTCAGGATGTGCCATAAAAGTAGTAAGGTCATATTACTACAAGATATCTGTCATGACACTTTGCTGTTAAGTCATTATATTACTTTCGTGTAGATTACAAAGCAATGGGTAGTGGAACATAGTTAAAATGTTACAGTTCTCCTGTGGATAAAATAATGTACAGAGGGGACAGTAGCATTCATTCCAGTAGCATGATTACCCTCAAGTATGATGTGCAACAAATCACCCTCAGGAAGGATTGTTTGGAACAGAGTGAACTACTATTTTATCAATCACATCTGTTAAAAACACAGAGTAGTGGATTAGAGATATATTTTATGAATATGTTTGTCAACTAAATCGTGTTTAAAATGTTGTATTTTTTCTTTGACTTTAGCATTTGACGGTTGTTCAGTTACTTGTAAAAACAAAATACCAGAAAATAATCCAAGAAGAAAATCTGTCAAATGCAAATTCATATGGTTATTTTCTCTGGTACCTATGAATGATGCCAGCTGACTTATACTTTAACTCATTTTAAAGAAAAATACCAAGAACTAAGACTAAAAGAAAACAAGAAGATTCAATTTAAAATAATACATTAACTCTGGAAGACTCTAAGCCTAATAGTGAAAATTAAAAATTTTACTCATTAACCAAATATTTTATGTGTGTGAGAACAAAAAAAAAAACAAATGTGGAGGCCAGGAACTGGGAGGTTTCTTGCGTTGGTTTACAAGTCACAGATTATATATAAAACCTTAGTAAGCATCAGAGGACTTTATGGGCAAAGCTTAGTATAGAAAATAATAGTAGCTCGTGCTAAGCATGTTTTCTCTTTGGAAATATGAATTTGTGTCTTCATTTATACTTTAATATCATACTTTGAGCCTTCCATCAGTTTGTAATCTCCTACCAGGACTCTAAAATTATCTTCACAACCAGAAGCTTTAAAAGCTTTGTGGTGAAACCACAAGCACCTATATAAGACCTAAAGGTCTTCTAATCATGGGAACTGTATTTACACATATTTTATATTTGTTGTAAATGATGGTTACAAATGATGGATAAATGCTGGCTACAGCTGGACAAATGACAACTACATGTTTGGAACAGACAAAATTCCGAATACCGAAGTAAAACAAGATAGAATAAAAATATTCTTATAATACTCTACCTATGTTACACATTATCCTAGGATGTATTAAGAGTGTGTCCAGCAGATCCAGGGAGGTTCTCCTCTGACTCTACTCTGCCCTGGTGAGACTTCATCTTGAGTACTGGGTTTAGTTTTGGACTCCCCAGTTTAGGAGGGACAGGGATCTACTGGAGAGCATCCAGCAGAGGGCTGCAAAGATGTTTAGGGGACTGGAGCACTGCCTGGTGAGGAGAGGGAGAGGAGAGGGAGAGGGAGAGGAGAGGGAGAGGAGAGGCAAAGGGAGAGGGAAGGAAAAGGGAAAGGGAAAGGGAAAGGGAAAGGGAAAGGGAAAGGGAAAGGGAAAGGGAAAGGGAAAGGGAAAGGGAAAGGGAAAGGGAAAGGGAAAGGGAAAGGGAAAGGGAAAGGGAAAGGAAAAGAAAAGAAAAGAAAAGAAAAGAAAAGAAAAGAAAAGAAAAGAAAAGAAAAGAAAAGAAAAGAAAAGAAAAGAAAAGAAAAGAAAAGAAAAGAAAAGAAAAGAGAAAAGAAAAGAAAAGAAAAAAGAAAAGAAAAGAAAAGAAAAGAAAAGAAAAGAAAAGAAAAGAAAAGAAAAGAAAAGAAAAGAAAAGAAAAGAAAAGAAAAGAAAAGAAAAGAAAAGAAAAGAGAAAAGAAAAGAGAAAAGAAAAGAAAAGAAAAGAAAAGAAAAGAAAAGAAAAGAAAAGAAAAGAAAAGAAAAGAAAAGAAAAGAAAAGAAAAGAAAAGAAAAGAAAAGAAAAGAAAAGAAAAGAAAAGAAAAGAAAAGAAAAGAAAAGAAAAGAAAAGAGAAAAGAAAAGAAAAAAAGAAAAGAAAAGAAAAGAAAAGAAAAGAAAAGAAAAGAAAAAAGAAAAAAGAAAAGAAAAGAAAGAAAAGAAAAGAAAAGAAAAGAAAAGAAAAGAAAAGAAAAGAAAAGAAAAGAAAAGAAAAGAAAAGAAAAGAAAAGAAAAGAAAAGAAAAAGAAAAGAAAAGAAAAGAAAAGAAAAGAAAAGAAAAGAAAAGAAAAGAAAAGAAAAGAAAAGGAAAAGAAAAGAAAAGAAAAGAAAAGAAAAGAAAAGAAAAGAAAAGAGAAAAGAAATTTGAACTGAAATAACTAGAGGTGATGATAGCCTAGAATTATTCATTGTATTGTGTATAAATGTCCTTCAATGTGTATTAAATTCCATTTAAATGCCATCAAATCAAGATGAAGGAGGTAGTATATAATCAATAGTTTAAATGGTAGAAATAAGTTTGGTTTTCTTATTGTGAGGTAAGGTGATGTGGACTTTTTTGCATGTTGCACAGAAATATTATATCCTGTACAATTCTCATGGAACTGTGTTATACTACGTACAGTTCACTTTATATTTTCAAATCTATTGAGGAAATCTCAGGAACCAAATTGTATACAACTCATTTTTTTCTCTCTGTTATTCATATCTTGCTGCTCTACTACTTCATCAGTATAATTGAGCTTTTTGTTACTTACTATACAGAAAGTCAGAAGTGAAAACAAATACTTTGGGGTAGTTCATTAACTCCACTCTATTAAAAAAAAAATATGGCTGAGACCTCAATATTCTCATTCCAAAATAATCAAACTCTCATCTGTTGAAAATTCATTCAAATCAATCTACCATCATCCCTGCATTTTTCCCGAAATTAAAATGAATGTAGTAGCTGGCCTTATATCTCCATGTCTAATCTAGAGTTTATGGCATTCAGCTGGAGAATGTTTTGACATGGTTACTAGATTTTCCACTAACTGAAACAAGAATGCCATCCCTTCAGACAGGTATCCTTACAGATATCTATAAAAGCACGTACAATACCTTCCTGTCAGAAGGTAGGAGCCATTTGTAAACTTAGAAGCCCAAAGTTAGGCTTCTAAATCCACAGGAAGGAAACTACTGCTTTGTGGCAACACCAGTAAATCACACTGCAATCAATGTAATCTCACCTTCTTACCTACAAATGTTTTATCTTATCCATGTGTTTGTGTGTGGATTCAGAACTCTTTCTTTAGGAGATATGGTTTGGTCATTTTGGATTATTATTTTTTGTTTGAGCCTTCTGCAGTATGCAACTGTTTGGTCAACACATTTTAAACTTCCACCAACAGGTTCAGAATACAGTTTCAGATTATTCTTTGAACACTTGAATATCTGCAAGAAATGCTTAAAAATTGTAAGCAAAAATGGAAAGGAGGTTGTAGCCAGGTGGGGGTTGGTCTCTCCTCCCAGGCAACCAGCAGCAGAACAAGAGGACACAGTCTCAAGTTGTGCCAGGGGAGGTATAGGCTGGATATTAGAAGGAAGTTCTTCACAGAGAGAGAGATTGCCCATTGGAATGGGCTGCCCAGGGAGGTGGTGGAGTCACCATCACTGGAGACGTTCAAGAGCAGACTGGATGAGACACTTAGTGCCATGGTCTAGTTGATTGCTTAGGGCTAGGTGATCAGTTGGACTGGATGATCTTGGAGGTCTCTTCCAACCTGATTGATTCTGTGAGTCTATGTCTTTTGATTTTTTTTCTTCAGTCATAAAAGAGAAGACTATTATGGAATTGGACAATTCTGAAACTAGGCTGTCATAGAAAGCAGTCATCTGCTTCCTCAAAGAAAGTTGTTATATGTTCTTGCATGCTACAGCACTGTACCTACATGCTGCTAGTATCTGTATCTCCTGTGCAAATATTTCACATGGGAAGAAAATCTGATAACATTGATTCATGTCTTTTAAAAGGCCAAGTTGTTTTTTTTTTTTTCTTTTATGAAAAAGGTACAGAAGGAATGTCTCTTGTTTGTAATTATCATTCTTAATTTGAGGTTTCTTCATGTGGCTTATAGTACTGAGACTTCTACCAGTGTTTTGTAATACAAGAACTTTGTTGCTTCAAAAAAGACCCTGGAACCCCTTTGGAGAGGTTATAAGATCATAATTACCTACTACAAACCTTCAGTTGGATTTGTCATAACATGATGTTATCGTGTCAATCGTATAAAACAAATGAGACCAAGCCAAATGGTTTGTGTTTATTTGTCACTAAGGTACTCTTGAATATTTTTCTGATAAGGCAATGCATGTGAAGAGTCGATATATCAGCTGCTCTTTGTTGTAGCCATAGTCCTAACTGCAGAACTTCAAGTAATTCTTGAACTGCAATGCCCTTTTTACAAACTTGTGTTAATGGGGAAATAAAAACCCCCAAAAAATTAAGCATGCAAGCCATAATCCATTTCTTCTTCCAGATTCATTGATCCACTTCTATTAGGCACACAGATGTGAAGCTGAATTAACATGGTGATGAATTCAGAGTTGAGTTAGTAATTGTGTCATGAAAAGTTGTCATCAAAGACATTATAAGACAGAAGCTTTACATTGTGACATCTTTGATATTAAAGTGAACATATGGAACTGAGCTCCTAATTTTAGGGGGGGAAAAATCAAACTTTTATCTGTCACATTGCTCCACTGTTATACAAGGACAGGATCTAATTTACCTTTTAACAAAAATCTTTTATGCACAGTACTTAAACACTTCCTCTGGGACAGTATTTCGGAGAGGCTGTTACCACCAGTGACTCCAGAACTGAAGATCCCTTTAGATGTGTTTTCAGTGCCATTTCTTGCTTATGCAGTGTTTTGGCCATTAAGATACAGTTTCACTCCTTCACTAAGCCTCATGATTACAAGCTTCTTTCCTTAGTTTTAAGCCTTCTTTCCTTAGTTTTAAGCCTCAACATCCTTATGATTGTGTTCATTGTCCATTTATGCCACCCACATCCACCTCCTTTTGCCTTCATTCTCCCCTTCTTCCCTTGCTCTTCCTTCTGCCTTCATTTTTCTATTTAGATTGCATGCCATTCAGACCCTGCCTGATTGTCACTGATTTTGGTTTTGTAAATGGCTACTTATGAAATGGAAAGTTGTCCTCCTTGTACTTGATGCATTTGGTTGAGAAACATTATTTCACTCTAAGGTATTGGATAAAATGAATGAAGCCTCAGGACTCACTTTTGAGCTACAGGAGACCTGTACACCAGGCCTAAGGTTGCCAGGCAGAGACCTAACAGCACTGGGATGCTCAGCATTACACAGGGGTGGTTCATACTGTCCAAGACATTCAGATCTTCTCAACACCAAATGTATGACTTCCACAGCAAAAAAAAAGTCAGGCTAATCACAGCTTGAAGAAGAACATATTCTGAAAAAATGCCAGTTTTGTGATGGAGACAGTGTCTCCTATATCTGTAGATTTAAGAGAGTTTCCTGCCAGGTTTACCAAGCAAGTATGGAGACTGTGTCAGATCAGATGACAGGGCACAGTAAAATTGTACAAGGCTGTTGTGCTGAACAGACACAAGATTTTGACATAGTATAGAACAAACATCTGCCAGCTGGAGAAGTTCCACCAAAGGCACCTATGTGTCTTGCTATGAGTCAGATGCTATACTAAGCTGACCAGTGATGAATTCCTACAGCGCATCCACATGGAAAGCCCAGGTGTAATGGGCTGGACATATGGCTTGGATCAATGATGTACATATGTTCAAGTACCTCCTATGCAGGGAACTGAAGTGTGGAAAGAGGAAGCGATGATGATCCAAGAAAGCACTTCTAGGACACCCTAAAGGCAGGATTGATTGAGTGCAACCTTCTGGCCAAATCTTTTGAGTTCTTTGCCAGAAAGAGACAGCAATGGAGCATCAAGGTGAGGGAAGGCATAGGTCTCTGAGCAGAAACAGATGCTGTTGGGCAAGAAAAGCATGTGGGGGGGGGAAAAAAAGATTTTGTCAGCAACAGCAGCAACAATAGATTATCCCATGCAGATAGTGAGTAGCATGGTGGCAAATAACATAAAAAGTAGTTTTCCTGCACAGGCCTCTGAAAGCTTTCTTCGTACCCACTGAGTTTGACTCAAAGATCAGCTGAATAGGATTGCCTTCCTTCACTTGAAGGGACAAACCGTGAGTGACTCAAGTTTCCCACACAGGAAAATGTACGGGCTGGGGTTTTTTGGAGTATTTTTGCTTTCACTTTGTTACTGAACACTGAATACAAATTCAAAGGAATATATAAATAAAGTCAACTCAGAAAGGCAAGACATTTTCCTTATTTTACTAAATTAACCATGAAAATGCAAGCATTTTCATCTTATTTTTTTTCTTTCATTTGTTAATACTGTTGAGAGCTCTAATTTATCTGTTATTCTGGTAGCTTTCTCATCTGCCATCTTTTAAGCAGCCAGAATATACCAACTAGCTGCTAATTTCAGTGGCATGCATGTCTTCTACCTTTGTTCTAGATGAGAGTCTTATGGAGTGGGTGTCATGGAGTGAATGAGAAGGGAAGCTGACCTACCTCAGAGGTGCCCACAGTTCAGGACAGACAGCCTTGAGAGGCTTATGTAGCTTTATCTGTGCTTTTAACTAGATCTCAACTCTATAAAACAATATATGTGTCTTTAGTGCTTCCTCATGCATCTAGGTAACTGCATGCACCTAAGTCCTTGGGCCTTCAGCTAGGGTCTAGGAATCTGTTTTGTACCAGGATGATTATCTCACACTGATGCCTGCCATTAAGATATCAAATACAGGACAAAAAAAAAAAAATCTGTAGAGATTTGAACTTTTTAAAGGGCAGCTGCCTAAATTTCTGCAGTCCCACTGTGCATAGCAAAAACTGTCTCCTCCTTGGCAGGACACAGAGCTTATTCAGAGGTCATAAATCAAGCAGGGTTACTGGGCATTGTGCAGAGACTTCTCACCTTCTCAGCCTGCATTTCATAAAATAAAGAGTGGCATCTTGCTCCATCTGTTTTTAGAAGGAAGAACTTGGTTGATGATGTCATCTTGCAGTCCTCATGGCAATTCTTCAGTTGTTGACCATCACAGGCCTGACACAGTGCTGAGCAGAGCACATATCTGCACAAGATAAGACTTTTCTCTCTTAGGTGCTCCAGGTCGGTTTTTGGATCTGTATACTGGCTGTGGTGAGGGCCAATCTGAGGTGTCTAACTATCCTTCCACATTTTACAGAAAATTCAACCCCTGACTAAAAGGTAAACCTCCTTCAATTGTTTCAAGGATCCAGGAGCAAAACTAGCTTTTTTTCATAATCAGTAACATCCACATCAGATGAGAAGTTCCCTTCAGAGAAGCTGAAGGATCCTGAAAGGAAAGACGTACCTTCTGCATTTTTATCTTTCCTGTTGGGAAAGTAAGGCAGTGTTCAGTTGTGAGAGCAGCTAATCTTTAGCAGGTGACAGTTTTGCAGTTCTTTGGCTCATCTATGCAGTCAGCAAATCTCTTAGTCTTACATTTCTCCACCATCTGATCCTTGTAAGCCCATATATCTCTTCAGGGCATGAAAACCCATTGAGATGAAGTTACTGATTAAATGAACAGCAGAAATAGGAAAAACTACAGCACTGTAGTGGGATTTGAAAGAAAAAAAGAAACATTGAGCAAATACCATTTCAATTCCCTGTGATGCCCATCTTTATTGCAAACAGGTAAGTATCAACTCAGTAACCACTAGTAACAAATGTCTACACAGTACTGTCTAGACACCTTACCAGCTTGCTTACCAGCCTAGTGGAAATCTCAAACCAGCCCTGGCTCCCATGAGAGACTCCATCTAGTTAATGCTTTGTATTTCTTCCCCCCTGAAGGAGTCCCTATTGGCTCAGCTGCCTGACTCAGAGCACAACCCTCAGAGCATGCCCAAGAAGTGTTAATAAAATCAAGCTGCTGACAGCAGCTGAGAAGAAGTGCCTCAATTTTTAAATCCCAGGACAATGGAAAATGAATGCACTTATCCTATTAATTAACCTATGTGTTGGGAACAGTGTATACAGCTCCCATTCCATTGGCTTAAGGGTTTAGGACACTGAAGTGGGACATGAAAAACACGGAGGACAGAACAACATTGTTGAAAATGTATTGACTCCACATCTGTTAGTCTGTTTGGCAGGTGATTCCTTTTATTGAAAAGACTTTGTTCTGCTCATTCTTCTAAAGAAATTCAGCAGCAGGCTTATACTAGAGAGAAGAGACTAATCTGTGGTGCACAAGTCTGTGTAGAAGCCTGGCCTGGGCTGCCTTTACCCCATAAAAGGGCTGGATTTCACACAGTGCTGCTCAGCATTTCCTGGGCTGGTGGATGAGGTTTGATCTGACCCTGGCATACCTAAACATCCCCATGGACTGTACAGACCACTAAAATCTGTTTACAGGGACAAGCATATCTTTCTCCAAGAGTTCTTCTGAATTATGACCAAACTGGATCACTTTGCCATTTTTTTGCAGCATCCAATAGTCAGACCCAGCTGTATAAATAATCATAGATTCGTTGATTTATGTCTGCTTAGATTCGGACCTTGGAATATTGATTTATGATTTGATACCTTAGCACTTACTTTCATGGGCAACAGATTTGTCAGTTCATGCAATCAAATAGATACTTTTTTAAGTAATTCTTCAATTATAATCAGAATTTCTCTTTATACTTGGTGCACAAGAATTATTGCCAGCTTTGAAAACACCATAACATAGTCACCTTGATCTTTGACAGGGTTCTTAATTTTCCATAATTCTTTATGGGAACCAGAACAGGAAACAGTTTTCCAGGAATAAAGCATTTGTATATACAGCTAGTATGCTAATTATGCCTCCCTCTTCAATCCATCTGAGGACTGTAATTTAAAATGCATTTTAAAAAAATTAAGACGAAGCACAGTTGGCAAGATAAAGAATGCCTGAGATGATTCCTAAAATCTCTGGAAATTTTTGTGTGCACAACATGAATCTGAACATGTCAGAATTTAAGCCCATAAGTCACAGAACCTACCTTGGATTCAGATTCTAGTTTAGGAATAAAATTATGAAAGTATGGTTGTGTGGCAGAACTGAGTTACAGAGGATTGAATTGCTTGTCTTTCTTCACCTTGTCCTCAGCCAAGTGGCAGGAAACAGCTGGCTGGAATTTTTGAGTGCCTTTAAAGAAGTGAATACTTAGTTGTTAGGATTTGGTGATTAAATGAAATAAGACTAATATTCCTGTGTGGATTTGCTGAAATGCTTGTCCTGAAAGGAAAGCAACTCTCTAATTGTGATTTATTTAGGGAGTAAATTTATCCAAAAGTTCAATTTACAAAGAAAATTCTTAGTGGGTTGTATTTTTCGTTGTTATTATTATTGCAAGACTTCTTAAAGGCACTAAATCAGTGCACAAACTCATTGCTTTATTTTTGATGCCTTGCCTCAACCAAATACATACAAATGGTTAAGCTAAATAAATAATTTAATTTATTCTGCTCTCAGGACCTCCTGTATGTTCTACCGTAATGAATACAAAACTCAAAGGGTTAGTCCAGAGTGGGTTAAACAATGTTCTTCAAAACAAAATCTTGAAGTTGCACAACGTAGAATTCACAGTATACAGCAATTTCATCCTGATGTTGGAAGTTTAGGTATAACAGGCATCAAAAAGAGATCAAGAATACGCTGTTGGACGTTTTGTGTCTGTTTATGTTTTACCAGAGTAGATGTAAGAAGTTCCAGATTGACTTTCATCATGTTTTGTATTTGCAGTTGATCTATATTCCAGATTTCCTTAACAAGAAATATTAGCTTCCTGGGAATTCACCCTTCCTCTTTAGCAGCAGGTAAAGTCAATCCATAATGTAATCCATGAAGTAAATATTTTTTGGCCAAATGATCAAACTACACTTGCCATTCTTTTGCTGGAAAAAATAATTTTTGAAGGGGAGCTGGGACACACAATGAACGAACACACACCAAGCAAACAAATGAACAACAACAAAAAAAAAAAAGAAACAATTTCAGATAAACTGAGTTCAACTAAACCACCAAAAATATTCTTAAGTCATTTTGATGTCCAGTCATATGGTTCTGATACGAATTATATGAAAAAGTACATTGAATAATCACATTTGTGTTCAGGTTATACTTTAAAGGCACTATTTAACAAACAATTATCAAAAAATATCATCTTCAACTACCATCGACAAGTAAAACAACTTAATTTGAGAGTATTTCCCATCCTGAATAGTTGAAATGATTGAGGCATTAACCACTTCACTTTCTAGAGCCAAAAAACGGGTTTGAAAAGCCACAACATCAAATTTGCTTATAAAATACTTTTTAAAATACTTATAAATTCATCCCTATCTCAATTAAATAAAAGGGAGATTTTTCTCACAGTGGACTTTTAGTAAAGTCTGAAAACCAGCACAACCTACTTGACTTTATCCAGTTGGCAGGAGTCTAAAAAATGTTGTGTTTAGCTACTATTATGCCCCTGGGTTTGGTAAGAATTTATTGCCTGAAATAGTGAAGAACCCAGTTCTGTCAGTGACAAGTTATACTGTAAAAAAGCAACTAAAAAGTATTAGTGTCAACAAATTCCAGAGAAAAATCACAAAATTCTGTGTCTAATTAATGCTTTGGGTTTTTTTCCTTTTGTACTTCTCAAGGCATTCAGGATTTTGGTGATACTTAAGACACTTTCTAACAGTATTATGTTTGGATTTTTTTATGCATTCTCAGATCCTGGTTTTTTTTTTTTCTTTTTTTTTTCTTTTTTTTTTTTTTTTGCCTATAAGAGGATATCATAACAATTATATCCTAAACATCCACAATACTCACTCTAACCTTGAAAACCTGTTATGGAAAACATTATTAATGTCTATAAAGAGAAATCTCTAAAATGTAGAAATACTTAAGCAAAATACTACAGCAGATGCTTATGACATCTATCATTTCAATTTATTTTTTCTTAGGGTTGGTTTATAGACAAAGGCAAAATATGCAGCTGCCTGGGGCAGACAATTGCTAAAGGACTGCACTCAGTAGGGTGAAAGGGAAACCAAGCACAACAATGCTGCAAAGAGATGATGCAGCCATGACCACCCCATCACTCTGGATGGAACAGGATCTGCATGCCTAGCTTCCCACAGCTGGACCCCAGTTCCCCACATCAGGCACAAACTTTTTAGTCTAAGGAAGACAAAATTGAATTCCCCCCAGACCTCCATCAGTCCATGTCCTCAGGCATCCTGAAGAAATCTTCCAAATCTCTGGTGTGAAGTCCTACACAGTTTGACTCTCTGTGCCCTTTTTCATTTGTTTTTAATGCTATCAAACAAAATTCTGCCTGTCTAGAGCCAAAAATGAGCACAATTCTTTCACAAGCTTGGGATTTCAGCAACCTAAGACTGCTCTTTCTCTGTGACTTCAGTGGAAAAAAAGACACCTCCAGCCAAAAGTAGCAGCTTCACCCTCAAATGCTATCTCCCCTTAGGTAATGTGCTGGCAAACAGCAGGGTGTGACAGAACAGAGCTCCTTCAGCATACCACAGAGTCACACAGTGCAGAAGCAGTTGAGTTCTCTGTCTTCTGCAGCACAGTGAGTCAGTTGACAGTAGGCAGAGGAACTACCCTTAAATTGGTCTTGCTTATTTTCTCAGTGTTTCCCATATCCAGACAACATTTTATCATTTTAAAAAACCTATGAAACCTTATTATATGGCATTCAAAGAGCACAACATGTGGCTGCTGGCAAGACAGGACCATCTTACAGTGAGAAATGTTAAGTTGTAAAGACACAGAAAGCACTAGGCTGAGGTCTGTTCAAGTGAGTTTGAATTACCTTCATGAACATGTCACTAGTTTTAGACAATGATGCTCTTCCAATCTGATACCTAAATTGCCCTAGATTGACAGGTTTTATACAGCATAATACACTCTTTTTAGCACTGTTGATTGACCACTGAGAAAATGTTTTGAAATAACTCTTTCGAAATAACTTTGAAATACTAATCAAAGATTGCAAAACATTCTGAGATAAAGCATCTGAGGTCAAACTTTTCTGCAGATGTCTGTAAGTAGTGATCTCTGTTATACAGGAGGGGAGCGCACACACATGCACACATGTGCGTGAAGCACTGGAGGAAATGGGGATATGTGTATGCAGACATGGAAACCAGAGATCTGAATTCCTGCTGGTGTGATTATTAATCTGCACCACTGGGAACTGAGAGATCCTTAACATTGTCATTCCCATGATTTCTTATTGTTCGATTTTGTTAGTTCTTGGATGGCATCACGGGTTAGATGTTTGTTACTTTATGTACGTGATGTCAAGTCTTTTTGTCTGGAGTAGCTGAAAGGAAGTAGAAGTAGATTACTTTCTAGCTTACCATTTCTGCTGCTAATTTCTTTGTTTTGTTTTCCTTCCTAGGACTAATTTTGAGGGGCGAATCACTGACTGACTGACCAACTGGCTCAAGGAAAGCATTAGATACACTACAAATGCTTTGGCAGGACTACCACATCTGGAAGTTTAGTACTTGTCTATATCCCTTTCCCACTTAGGAAGACAACAAAACAACCAAGGCTCAAATCCTGCAAAAGTTAATGTAAACCTGTAACTTTAAACTTACAAATAGCTCACTGTCTGCATTGACACTAGCTATCTGCATACATTTTTGGAGAGATATGGGAGCTCTGTATATATAAATTTAGCATGGAGCCTTGCTGCAATCAGTTAGTTACAGCATATTGCAACACTAACTGCTGGAAGAAACATAAAGACTCTAAATAGCTACAGCAAATAGCTGCAATCCTACAAACTCACACATCTGAATAACATCAATGTCACAAATTCTCATGCTGGATTTGGCAGTGCTCACTCAAATAAGGTAAACTACTTCACCAGAGTAACTGTTTATAGGATTATAAAACTCTGCGCTACTCTTTATTCTACTTCCAGCCCACAAAAAGACGTAGGAAAAGAGAGAACACATAATGATATATATATATATATGTATATATATATATAAAATACATATATGAGAACATTCACACACACACATATACATAAACAGTCATAACAGTCATATTACGGGTGATGAGTGACAAAAAGTCCAATTGGGTGTTTTTTCTTCTATCTTCTGCTGCATTCAAGAATCAAGTTAAAAAATAAAAATAAAAAAAGATCAAGGCTACAAGGCCAAACACTGAAAAGTCAGGAAATTCACATGTAAAGGCTAGTTTTTGCAGCAGTGCCTCATTCTCAGAGATCTGTCTATCCAGCAGACAATCAAGCAGATTGATGCAGGGCCTAAAGAAGAAGAAAATAATCACTTCTTCGTTTCTCAGTCTGACAAAAATGTTAATCATATGAAATCTTTCCAGTTCTCTCATTGTGAACAATGGTGCTGGAATCTGAATTCCAGCAGAAGTTTATCACCTGACACAAGAGAATAATCAAAGGTGATTGTGGATACGATACTACAGGGAATTAGGCTGCTACTGGTTTCCCAGTCACTTACTAAGCAGCAGAGAAGCCCTGAAAAACAAAACTGATAGGTCCTACCCCAGGTTCTAGAAGATGATATGTTTTAGTAACCATAGACTTTTTACAGTCTTTTTTAACCTGTCACATTCCACCTCTATATTTCTATTTGCACAACATGTTTTTTCCTCTCCCTATTGCCTTTTGTTTATATCACCTGACCTTGTCCATGACCTCTTCTAGAGCCTGGTGCTACCTCCTTGAGATACTAAGCCCTGCAGATACCTGACACTGTCCCAGCTCTGTTCCCCACTCAGACTTTTATTCCAGGCTGATTAATCTGTTCTTCTTGAGACTGCCCTAAAGTGATGTGGACAGCAGCAATGAAGGAGGAATGAGAGGAGAAAAATTATAGTCTTCTTGCTCTCTCCTCTAGAGTTACTGAGTCACATAAGAGGAACAATTTTAGGGAATTACATGCTTAGCCCTGCTTTGGAATTACCAGCCTTGAACATACACACTACAGATTAAATCTACAAAGAATTAAACTAGAAGCTATTGCACCAAGTGTATTCAATGAAAACTATGCCAAATGTGTGTGTATTTTTATAGATAAAGCAAAAAAGTGCACCTCTTTCTGGCCTCAAGATACCCTCCTTCCTAAATTTACATCATTTACTCTGAAGCAGTTAATTCAGTGAAGTCACACAGATTTTTAACATTAGCAAACCAAATCATTCCTCCCTATCATTCCTGGAAACAGTTAAACTGTTCTGATGAAGCTTTCTTTTTATATAAAAGCAAGACACTCAGTGTGAGGCAGACATCAGTCATAAAATCTCCTGTCTAAATGATTACATCTAACAATAAGAAGCACAACAGAATCTTACATAAGAAAATGTTATCCATCTTTAAATAGGGATTTCATTTCCAGCTCCATCTGTAGCATATATACATGTAAGTGTTCAGGTTTGAGTGTTATCTGTTTTTTAACCGTCTGTTAACATTCTCATTTCTCATATATTTCAAAGTTTTTCTGTTTATCTGTGTTTGTATGCGATCACACTGAACATGTGATCTTTTTCTGATGTTAAATCTCCATTAAACTCATCAGACCAAATTCCTCTTAGTAAATTCACCAGATTCTTTTAAGTATCAGTGACCACTTACACCCAAGATACACTTACTACTTACATTAAAATGTCACTTAGACTGCCAAGATGAAAATGGCTGGAACCCTTCAAAGTGTTCCAGCTTCCTTCCTCTTCAAGATTGCATCTTGTTGAAATCCCACTGCATATAGTTATTCACCACTGCAAAGCTTGACTTACTGACAACCTAGGCAAAACTCAACTTATTTAGAAGGACTTTTTCTCAAATTACTATGAATTCTACCCCATTTTCTTCATATATGGCAATAAACTGAATAGACAGATTGTTTTCTCTTAAGATTCAGAGAAGAAACTTACAGAGTATAACAGCAGTTGCATGCAAAATTCTTCAGTTAATTGATGGAAAACCTAACCTCCTAATGGTTCATCTATTATACCTCTAAATGTGTTTACATTCTTAGATAAAGGCAATCATTATTCCCTTAAAGTCAACCCATAGATCCTTATGTATGGATTTGTGGATTATTAACATATTTGAAGAGATTAATACCTTTAATGTGCAATTATGTAGACCTACAGAAATGTGATGTCACACTTTCAAAGTAGAATATATTTTACAAATATATAATTTTCCTTTAATATGGACATTGCCAACATTACAAGTTGGTAGCTGTGTCTCAGGATGTAGACAAATCCTAGCTGAACATTATAAATCTTGATATGCATAGAAATGTGGTTTCCTCCTCCTCTCTCCTGTGTACAAACACATGACACTTCTCTTGAGAGTGTTCTACATACTAAGTATTTACTATCCCAACTTCAGTGTAGGTCACAAGACTTGCCCTTCTTTACTCCCTGCATCAACTGATTTCTATGATTGATGTCTGTCTAACAAGAAAAAAAAAAGAAGTCTTTCTCCACCACCAGTAGATGTTGTTCTGGAAATATCTGATGGAACCAGCAACTAAGAGAAAAAAAGATGGCGAGGCTGGGCTCCCACAAGGCCAGCACAGTCCTAGAGCCTTTGGCAGACACTACCTAATGTATTGGTCATTCAGTTGATGAGACGTACACAAAAAAATGCTACATTCTTACTGACGATGATAGATGGTAAGAGATAGTTATCACACAACTTATTTCTATCTTTTTTTTTAATGTGGAAATAACATACATAAGGAAATACCAGATCTCACACATTTTGTACCATTTGATTCCCAACAAGTCTTCCTCTTACTGTGCTTGTGCCTCACACATTTGCAAGGCAGTGCTATTTTCTCTCTCCCACCGCTCCCCTCCACCCCCCCAACCTCCCTCTCTCTTACATATGGGTCTTACATATGACCCACACACATCAAATGCAATTGTCTGACCTGATCTGTGATCTACTAACCAGCTGCATCTGGAATTGCAGACTGAAAGAGAAGCTATGGCACAGAGCTGCCTCACTGCAGATTTCAGCAAGAAAATCCCCAAACCTTCCTAGCTCCAGCTCAGCACAATAGCTTTCCTTGTCATATGCTCAGTGTGCCTTGGAGGTATGATCATCACAGCCTTGAACTCCAGAGACACTTGGACTTTAGTCCTCTACTACATGACTCAATTCAGAAGTTCCTATATATTGCAGCATAAAAAGGCATTTAACTTATTTAGCCTTTATTTCATTTGGAAGTGTCCATCTCACAAAAATAATGGCTATGTGACCTTAAATTTTCTCCTCATATGCTTATTTTTTATGACAAAACTATTATTTATATGACCACGTAGATTTTTTTTTTCCCCCTACTGGAATTCTCTTTATTTTCTACAAAGGTGGGTAACCATGGTAGCAATTTTTCTGCTAAAAATACAGCAATCCCCAAATAACAGTTCCACTTTTAAATTAAACAGTCTTGCATTGAACCTATGCATTTTTGGTTTCGGATTTTAGAAGCGCGTAAGCTTTTATTCCCTTTAAATGCAAAAATTTGACAACAGGAAAACGCTTTAAAAACTCTCAGTATTGCTGAGTGATTTGACATATTTTAAAAGAAGCTGTTTATCACAACTGATTTTTTTGCTGCATATAAATTATCTGCTTTTACCTTATGATATTATAACGGCGGTGTGATAATGGAAGCAAAGGAAAGATGACTGGCGACTTATTTCCCACTGACTCACGCAGACACCTAATGCATTCATTCTTAATATTGTCAGGCATTGTAGAATGGACGAGAGTAAAATAAACAGGGGGGGGGAAAAATAAAAAGACTAAATGTACAGAGTTATCTGCTGCCCGATCTTTCATTGTCTTGAAAACAAGTTTGCTATGGGTTTAACACTGTGACTTACTATCCTCAGAATCACAAACCTACTTCATTCCACAAAAATAAGCTTATACGCACACTACATTAAAATAACTTAAGGATGAATAGTTCAACTTTACCACTTTTCTTAGGACTGGATTCAATAACAGAAATTGGACTCAGCTGCATGGATTTTTCAAGGATATTATGGACCATATTTCCACAGACATTTTTATTGTTTCTAGTCCTCTAAAATATCTGAGAAGTTGTGCTTTTAACTGAGTAGGGTTTTTTCCTGATTATTAGTTTGTATAAACATTTTTTTTCCTGTTATGCCAGTTGCAGGACTACAATTTCATCGTTGCTATTACAGATAAATAAAAGTTTGCTTGAATGTTACTTCTTGAGTATTTAAATACGACTGAAGTCAGCTGAAGTAGAATTATGTGTGTTCATAATTCAGAAGGGGCTCTGCACAAAGGCAGTTTGGAGGATTCCACTATATATTTTTTGCAACTATTGTAAAATAATATAAACAATTCATTTTTAATGGCTGACTTCCCAAATTCAGCACAAGAAAGCGAAACGATGCAGATAACGTTTTGCAATTCAAACTATTTATGGTGAAAAAAGTCCAAGAGACGTAGATTTTTCACTCCTCCATAACCACATTTTGAAAATATAACAAGAATTTTAGAAAATAAATGTAGACCAATGAAGTGGGAAGATCTAACTTACAGACATTAATACTCACTGAACATTGAGAAGCAGAAATATAATTATGAGTCACTTTTCTGAAAATAGTAATATTTTAAAGTCAAATAAGATTTCAGTGTTTTATTGGAAATCTCATACTTTTTTGGTCTGGTTTGTTGGCTTTTTTTTTTTTTTTTTTTTTTTACTTCAAAGCCCTACATCCTGGAACTGAGTAATGAGGAAAGTATTCCATGTTTCCTTCTTTTATAAATTAATCCCTCTCTCGCAGACTTGCAGTGTAAAATTTGGCACAAAAGAAGTTAAAAAAATCAGAAGAAATAAATAAAAACTCATTTTAAAAAAATCAAAGAAAATAAAAAGAACACCTCATGATACATAGGACCAGATAGAGCTGAGCATAGCAATGGAGGCTCTGCGTTTAGTTTTCGATTTTAGTTTTTTAGTTTTGCTAAATGCAAATGGAAGAGCCAGCAGAAGAAAAACAAGAATGAAACCTCATAGCTTCCCCCTCAAATTCCCTCTCACCAACCCCTCAGTGAGACTGAGCCTCACCTGCGATTCAGCAGCTGCCCCCCAGCTCCCTGCCTGTTGAGAGGTGAGTCCAGAGAAGCCTTTTCCCTGGGCATGAAACTGTCTTACCTGTGTGTAGCTACCCAATAGAAAAAACAAAAAGCAGCAAAATGTGGCTTAAATCTGTTCCCACAACAGGCCTACACAACTCAAAGCACAGGGAAGATAATATCCATGTGCTGGAGCCTGCCTTTATAGGAAAGTTTCCATGCATCCTCTCTCACAGAGAGGTGAGGAAGGGGAAAAGAGGGAGGTCTCTCTCATCCTCCCAGAAAAAGAAAGTGAGGGAAACAGCGCTAGAGAAGAAGAAGTGGTGCAGGGATGTGGCTGCAGTGCCTACAGGTTAAGCTATTCTGCTAGGAATAGGCACAACTCCTTCTCAGGCGCACTGGAAAAGGCAAGGGTGATCAACTCCTGCAAGTGGCTGGGTCTTTAGGCGAGGAGGGTGTACCAGTCTGAGCCCTTCAAGGACATGGAGTGGGGGCATGATTGGGTCAGCAACCCAAACATGGTCATGCATAATCTCCTCACCTCAGGGAAGGCTGAAGGCTTTCTAGACATAAGAAAAGACAGCAGATAGTTTCTTGACTGAGTTTAAGGTCAAGTATGACCACAGCCCTGAAATGTAGTGATCTGAAAGATAAGAAGCTTAATCAGATTTTTCTGTTCTGTTTACATCTTGTTTCCTTCTTGACTAGAACCTTAAGCCCCTTGACAAACAGCCTGTCATTTCTGAAGCCATTATATTTTCACAGTGAGTCACACAAAACCAAGGTACCACACTGAAGTCCAGATGGTTTATAATGTGAATCTGGAACATATGGAAAGCCCCTCACTCAGGGACCAAAGCCTAAAGTTCATCCAGACCTGTGGCAAACACCCACGGTCCAGCAGCGCTATAACAGCTTTCCATATTTCTCAGTACCTATTTTACAGCTTCACTCTCTTTAAGGCACACTGCAAACACTTTAACTGCCATGTACGTGCCTACAGCGAGGGGGAAAAGTCATAGTGGAAATAGGAAATATGCCCATCCCAAAGGGTGTGAAAATCCCTTCTCTTTCCCCTAAATGCATGAGAGAGAGAAATGTTGCAAGATATGGCTCCTCCTTCTCTTGCAAAACCAGACCAAACCGATTTCTGCCAGAATGGCAGTGGTGCACGCCATGACTTTGATATGGGTGCAGCAAAATCAATGAGGAGCTATGTGCCAGATCAATGCCCTGATGTGGTTGGCAGCTGGCAGGAACCCATTTCCATGTGAGTCACCTATGAGACTGCAGGTGCTGGAGGCCTATGGAAAGTTGAATCCTAGCCACTAACAGCTAATGTAATCATGTTGCTTGCTCAGATCTCCTGCTGATAAATGCTCCCAGTTACTCCTAACTGTCTCCCTTACAAAATAACACCTCCCAGGACACCTATCTCTTCAATAGTTTTTAACCATGCTGCAGCTGCACAAAAAAATCCATTCATCAATTATAAATCAATTGAGGAAAAGAAATCTGTAGCTTCCTTAATTGCCCTTGTCCCTGCAACTCACTGATCCAGATACAGAAACTTTCCAGCCTGCAGGCCTGAATAATAATAATAATAATAATAATAATAATAGTAATAATAATAATAATAACAACAACAACAATTCCAAGCCTGAACCAAACATTCCTTCCTTTGCAGAAAGTAACTCTGCAACAGTCATCCATTAGCAGAGCTATCTTGCCTCTGGTAGGAGAGAGGGAGAGAGAAAAAGAAGACAGAAAGAGATTGACTGTATTCCACAAAAGGTGATACAAGTATGGTGGGCCAGATGCAACTGCAGTCTCTAGCTACAGCCCTCCAGCTCTGATTGCAAAGGGCTTCTTTAAATAGGTATCTCTTCCCGGAGAAAGAGCTCTGCTCCTTCTCTCTTTCTAATTCCCAGCCCTCTCCTTCCAAGCAGAGATTTGCATTACGTGAGGCAGCTTTTAACAAGTAAAACATTTGCAAGAGTTTACTTCAGAGAGAAGGATTAGGCAGGCTCTTTGCTCAATGGTGAGAAAATGCAACTGCCTGAGTAAGAAGGCAAGCTTAAAATGTCAGAAAGACTGGAAAGGACTTCTGGAAATTGTATACGCTTTCCGAGAAACATAGCTGTATTTATGATCATTTGGAACAGAGGGGGGGGGAAATTACTATATCAAATACTGTCCTGCTGAAGTAAGACATATTTTTTTTTCTCTGTAAATATCACAATATGACAGCATTTCTGGAGCTAAATGAGCAGCAGGACAACTGGATATTGTACTTTTTTTTTTTTTCTTTTTTGGGTGTTGAGTGTTCCGAGGTGACTAAATTTGCCTTGTTGAGCCTTGTAAAATCCTGACTTAATCATGTAAACTTCTGTGTAAGCAAAATAGACGAAACTTCAAAGGGTCAAAAACCCTGTAGGGATTTGAGAGGAGACGCCAGCAATAGATCCTAATCTGCCTCCAGAATCCTGGCTGTATTTGTCCAAGGAACTGGTACCAGCAAACTCTCGAAGGTAGAGATAGTGGGTTGATTCAGCCTTTATCCCCTTAGAGAGTATTGGCTTTGTGAGGCTCTAGGCAGTGCTTCAACGCCAGGGGATCTTGCCCAAACCCTCTAAAAATGAAGTACAGGAGTAATTTGAGATAATGAGTTTGTAACAGGCTTGGGCAGACCTTGGACAGAAGAAGTGAGAGATGTTATCACCCCAGCATTCCTCTTAAAATGCAGTTTTCTCCCCTGCTTATTCCCTGTTAGTCAAAGCTACATTAACATTCCATCCAGGGCCGCTAAACAGAATCTTAATTAGTCCTGATACTCTTGTGCAAGGGGTTTATTCATTGCACTCTTAACTAATGGTTGCTGTCAGAGTATTTTTTTTTCTTCTTTGGGTTCTTTGGGGATATCGTGTTCTACTGCAAAGCATGACAGAAATGTAATGTGTTTTTAAAAAAAAAAAAAAAAAAAAAAAAAAAAAAAAAGCTTCCAGATCTGAAATCTTGAGGCTGAGACTGACTCCAGCTTTGTCTAATGGTGGGGCATTGTTAGAACTAATGAGAATAACTTCACCAACAGAAATATCCCTGCATCATGTTATCTTAATTTTTAATGGTACACTCTCTATAGCGGTTTTTGTTTGTTGGTTGGTTTGGGTTTGGGTTTTTTGAGGGGTTGGGTTGGGTTTTTATTTTGGTTGGTTGCTTGCTTTGGTGGGTTTTTTCCGCATGACAGAAAATATTACAAACTGGTTAGTGATTTAAAGCAGTTCACGAAATGCTTACTAAATCTGCAGCCCTTTGTATTTTGCATTAGCCACCCGTGGCTCAGGATTTAATGAGAAAGTCGGTAGGTGAAGAAGAATTAACAAGTTACCAAACGGCCCGCTGGTCCGGCAGGACCCTTCTCTCTGCATCATATCGTATTTATAATCCTGCTTTGCAGCCGTTCTTCTCTCTGCTCCTGGCTCCATACTCCCCACGCACCGTTTCTCGCACACGCGAGTCTCTCTCCGCCACTGGCCGGATTCGGACTGGCTCCGGCGTCAGTAAGCGAGGCTCAGGAGCCCGTTAGCGTTATGTACACGCGTGTCATTCGACGTGAGCATCCCTCGAGGTTATTTGTAGCTGGGGGGCTGAATCGTGACAGCGAAAAACCGCGACACGCAGCACTAAAATAAAGAAGCTTGGCGGGGGTGCCTCGGCATCCGCACTGAGCTGAAGCGTCTGTTGTGTTCAGCAGCCGCTGCAGAAAGCGTTACTTGCTTGAAGTCTGCCTTTCACGTACACCGGTCTCGGAAAAAGATTCGTGAGACTATAAATTACAGTCTTTTTCTTTCGAGCTGGAGGAAGGACGAGAAAAGAGGAGGGGGGCGAAATAAAATAGAGAAAGGCGAGTTTTTTTGGAAAGAGGAGGTCCGAGTTACTTAGCTGCTGCTCACCCCCATTAAAGAGTCCTTCCCATAAGCTTGCGTAACATTGATTACTCACAAAGAGTTCACAATAACTATCATGTAGCTAAACTAATTGAGACAATCATGCTAAGTTATAGTCAGTCTAAAAGGTACCATTGATGTGGTAATGCCTATAGAAAGTCAGACATGCGACTCACTACCATTTAATTGCTCCTTTAAACCTGTTATTACAATGTTAACTGGCTTAAGTATATATTGCTGTCTTTTATTGCCTTGATGTGACAAATTAAAACATACACTCTGGAAGCGGCATTCATTTGCGGACGGAGTTGCAGGAAAAAAGGAGCCGGGCGATGTCAAACCTGTCAGGATGAATTAATTTTCAAACTTGCATTTTGCACTACAATTCCCATTACAGTTCTGTTGCAAGGGGAAAACATTTTATATAAAACACATATATATAATATTATACATTGGTATTCCATTTCACGCAGATCTGCCGTAAAAAGAGCCCCATCACGCTAGAACCGAAAAGTCCTTTTGGCTCCGAGTTCCTGTCTGTGGAAAAATTAAGCGGAGGTCTGGAAGAAAGAGACGAGGGGGGCAGCAATGGAGTTATTTACCTCGGCTCAGCGCCACAGGCTTGTATGAGGAGCGGGGGGAGCGAGGGGAGAATTTTCAGTGGTTATCTCGCCTTTGGCTGCCAGGTCCCTGGCCCGGGGAGGAGGGGGTTACCCACGCCCCAAGACCTGGAAGCAAGGCGGCAACCACGGTCCCTGCGGGCTGACCTTTTGTTGTTCTTCTTCATTATGAAGCTCTACCGAACTCCCGCAAGGAGGAAAAGAAAAATGTAATAATAATTTCTTGCTTCCCCATCCCCAGGGCTGAGGTGAGTTCAGAATCGTTTAAAGGCGCAAGGCTGCGTCTCTCCAGCTCCGAGAAGCGAAGCCCAGCCCCACATTGCTCTGAGCAGCTCCCCCGCCGCCCGCCGAGCAACCTACTCTGGCTGGGCGGGAGATCCGTGGACTCCAGGTAATGCACCCCCTTCCCTGGGGCAATCGCGAAGGCATTGAGGATTCTCCCACTAAGGAATACTCAGTTCACTCCGTCACATTTTTTTTTCTCCTACGATCTCGGAAAGAAGTCAGAGGGTTAACACGTCCTGCTCGCCCTCTCCCTTGATCTCGGGGAGAGAGGTAAGAGTTGCTGGCACCTTTATGGGACTCAGATCGGCTGCGGGAAACGTCGGCCCCCGCTATCTTTGATCGGCCTTATTCATCCCAGCTGCGCTCTATTTGTTTGTCATTTCGCCCTTTTCCTCCCAGAATCGTTATTTATGGTCTGAAAAGTGAAACGCGCCGTGATTTGCCTTTACATGGACTCTTTTGCAAACGGGGGAGACACCTCCCTCCTTCCCCTCCCCCCTGCGCGAGCGGGGCTGCCAAAAGAGAGGGAAAAAAACCTGTCTCAATCATTATCAAATCAGCTTTGAATTCATTACTCCAGAGCATTAACTAATTACCAGATCAGAGAGAAGAAAAAAATAAATATTCCTTTAAATAACTGAAGGTAATTATAACCCTGATGTTGACACTAACGATTAATAATTGATCAGAAGTTATACACAATAAATTGTCAATTTATCTCCCTATAAAAATGCACTTTTTTTTTTTCTTCCTGAGCGTTTTTTAAGAACCCGAGTAGCGACAGTGTCCACACAGACGAGGATCAGTACGACTAATAGTATTTTTTTTGCCCCTCCCAAATACTCGGGAGTGTTTTGAAATCCCCTGTCACGAATCACACAAATCCGCGGGGGGTAGAAGTCACTTTCGCTGCCGACCTGCTCTCCTGCCTTTCCGATGAGGGCTTAGCCGGGGTGACCTTCCCTTCCTTCCCCTCCCCTTCTTCCCTTTCATTTCAATCCTCAAATCCCGAAAGGAGCAAGTTAACGGTGGCAGCCCCCAAAGCAGAGCGGCTGCGTCCCTTGGTCCCTTACTTTCGTTCAGGCAAAAATGCAGCCGGCTAAACCCACGTTGGATGTGAAATGGTGATATTCCCCGTGAGTCACGGCTGGGGGTGGGGACGAACGGGTCCAGATTGAGGGACCCTGGCTGTCAACTCCTCCAAGGCGCTCACAGGTATAACGCTCCCCGAGAGCTACCTGCCTCCGGGTCGATGTCTGCTGCTCCAACCTGCTCGAGTGTCAGCGAGTGCCCCGCCGATCGCGCCTTCCCTCTGCGGGTTTCATCAGGAGACTGTCTAAGAGCAGCCGAATAATAATCTGGGATTAGACGCATGGGAACTTTGAATATTCACTGTGGGGTCTTTGTTTCTTAACTTTTTTTTCCTAGCTCTTATTTCTTTAGAAGCTGAAAACATAACTAAATTATTAGGTATTGGATTAAAAACAAAGGAGTGAACATCATTTTACTTAATGTGGTGTATTACTGATACTAGCAGTATTGTTAATCCATCATTATTATTTACTTTCTACAACGGAAAGGCTCTTTTCGACTACTTGGATTGTGAGAAGCTTGCCCAAACACCCGAGAAATGTCTGACTGCAGAAAGCAATATGTAAATTCAGGGTTTTTTTTAAGTTAATAAGCAATAAAATCCTCCCGCTATCGATTACATCCCTGCCACATTCCTCAGCGGCGCGGAGAGTCTGAACCGCCTTTAAACTGAGATGTAACTTGTGACAGAGGCAGAAACTCTCAGTGGCGAGAAGTGAGAGGATCTGGGTTTTGTTCCAGTGAGGGTGGGCACAGAGGGGCCGCGAAAGAGCGGGCCGAACAGAGCCAAACCAAGCCAAGCAGAGCCGGACTGCTCCGCTCCAGGCTCCTCGCAGCAGGAGTACTAGATCCCCTCTAGGGAGCTAATTGTGGGTCTATTAGGGAGGTGTCTGCCGCCAGGTAGGGCTACATTAGACGCTGCACCTTGCAATTTGTTTCTTCAACTGAAAATCACTCTTTATCCCCAAAACCTGGAGATCTCCACCTCGTGTGGATGTTTGGGAAGGCAGTGCTCCTTTCCGCCTGTTCATGGCTGTGTTGGTCTTTTTTTCCCCTACAGCTTCCCTCTCTCTTACACGGAAAAGCAGACGACCATTACGCTTTGTGTTAACTTCCCCAGGAGACGGGCCTGCTCCCCTCCAGCCGGGAGCAGCAATTCCCACGTATGCCTGGCTGGCTGTCCGCTGCTGACTTACGCCGTGTGCTACCTCAGTCCCCATCCCTTCCCCCAGTCTTCAGCCAAACAAAGGTGGATGATGCTTTTTTTCCGCTCACAAAGGCAGTTGGTGAGCAGCTTTCCTGAAACACTAACTCTCTTATTGAGAACAAATGTTGACATTTGCAGGGAGCGAGGAAAAAAGCAGCCCAGGAAGTCCAAAGTGGAAAGCGACCCTCTTCCTAGTTGACGACAGCGCCAATTCCTTGGGGATACCACCTGAGATTAAAGCCTGAATTTCAATAAATCATCTTTAATGAAACCTTTGGCCCCGAGGAGGGAAGGGTTTGTCTTTCCCCCTCCCAAACTAGCACAGAAACGAGAGGAGGGGGTGGGGGAGAAAGAGTAAAGATAGGAAGGGGTGTAACATTTTAATCCCAGTGGTCTGATTAACATTGTTATGAAAGAAAACTGTACACAAACTGATGTATTTTATCACTTATCCTTCTTGCTATACTGAAATAATTGCATTGTTTGTGCCAACAATCTAGCAAGGCTGCACTTTCCTTCTGCTTTCAATTTTGATTATTAAATCTCAAATTACAATGAATATGCAGTTCTTGCCCATTAATTTCTTCTTAAAAAAAATAAAAGAAAAAAGAAAAAAAAAGTTTTTTGGCAAATCATTTGGCATCCATGAACCATTTGTGAATTTCTCAGAGAATGAGAGAAGTCCATTTGGTTTTACATATATAGTGAGGACTTAAAAGCGAGTTTTCCAAGTCTTTCTACTTTTCTTTCCAGAAAGAAATCCAGGTCTAAATACCAGCAAGGGTGGGTAAATTATGGAAATCTTTTATAAGTCTTTGGGCGTATAAACATCAAAGGAATGTCGTTAGCCTTTTTTAATCTCTGCCACAGCTTTTGGTTTTTACCAATTGAAATGTACACGCTGTGTCCAACAGAGGCCTGGAACATAAAATGTGGGTGGTGGGGGCAGATGGAGTAAGAGCAGGAGTGAGGGGAAAGTTAGTTCAGGCACCTTCCCCAATATAAAATACCTCTCCATGGAGTCTTCCTAAAGTGCACAGCAAAGATGGTAGAGGATGATTATAGGAAATATTTGCATCTACATCAAATGCTAAATTGGGGGGGGAAATGAACTACTACTCAGCTGCTAGTCTAATTGTACTACACACTACACACAGATACAATTGCAATTTACCTCAGCGAAAAAACAGGATGTTACAGGAGCAAAGAAGCATCATTCTACAAACATGACAAAGACCTTCAGTGTTTTATATTTAGCTTAGATGGAGCCCAGAGTTTTCCAGAATTACAATATTAATCTCTGCCCTATCAGATGAAAACCACATGCATTTTCTCAATCACTTGGATATCTTCACTGGGGAAAATATGAAAGGGGGAGGGGTGCAGCGGGGTGGGGGTGCAGGGGAAGATGGATCGTGGTTATTGTGTATATGTATTTCAGAAAAACTGCTTCCTTTACCCATATTTATTATAATCACAACATATTTTCTGACTCCAGACTAGTACACCTCTTTATCCAGTTAACATTCCCAAGGCTGATGCCTGAAGTATCTAAGATCACTTTCAAATGCCCTTTCTAACAAGACCTGAGCAAGAGGCCACTAATTTTCACTGAACAAAAAGCCACTGGAGAGAGATCCGTTTGTCAATATCAACTGGTCCAGCAATTTCCCATCTTCAGACACATCGGCCTATCTGAGCTGGCAGATGTTTAGACAAGATTTTATAAATTGTTCAATATCAGACCATAATGAACCCCAACTGACCATTCCAAAGCAGCTAAAAGCATTCAGGATCTCCCCTGCTGGGATCTAATAATGCTCTCACACTGGAACATTATTAATCATGGAATAAAATAGATGAGCCTCTTGAAAAATAAGTGTATGATTGATTAAAGGGCAATCTAAGAAGCTATTATTCTTGTTTTATAACCGTAAGTTATATTCACTCAATTTATCTTTTGGGGGAAATAAATGATTGTTCGTTTCTTTTCTGAAATTATATTATATGATGATTTCCATTATTTTACTAAAAATTAAAATGATTAGTTAGCTGATTCTATGAGCCCAATCAAATCTGATTTCCAATGTGACTTTAAAGATATGGCTTACTGGTATAAAGAAGGGGGGGGGAACCATAAAGAAGAGAACTTGTTAATTTTTTTTCTTTGCAAGAATCAGAAACAAAGAAATTAGAAATAAGCAATAGCTGATTTAATTTTTTTTCCTAGAAATGGTGGATTTAATGAATGTTAACCCAAATAAAGAGCTACTTCACACCCAACATAAATAGTTTATAAGAAACATGCATATATTCACATCACTTTCTCTACGTATATGCATATATATATATATACACAAATACATATTTGCACACATGTGTGTATTTAAAGCTTAAGTATAATGGAACAAACCAGAAGGAATTAATTTATGCAAAGTATATCTTTGCAACATATTTAAATTGCTTATTGATTTTATGGCCTAAGCTTTACTAGTGAAATTACAACTTTTGTCATTTTCTAAGTAATGAGTTATTATTTTGGGGAAAATAAATGAAAACCACCATATTGTTGCAGACTAGTCTGTTTTTATTTACAATTAGAGATATAAATTAGTAAAGAATTCTCGTTTAAGAACCAAAGATTGTATAACCATCAATGTTTCAAATAAAAACCAGGCAAAATTTATTTACAAAAAGTTCAGATTCCATTGCAATACAACTTGCATAAATTACTAGAAGCTTTATATCATTACAAAAATAAATATCAAATTTGTTTCCACTTTGTAAGGACTCAAGTTCTCCAATCACATCTTTATTATCTCTACTGTATACATCTTTTACAAATAAATTTTACAATAAATCCTATCACACCTATTGAATATATACCGTGGCAATGAAGTGATCAATTCAAGATATCCTGAGAAAAACAGATCTGTTTTCAAAAGTCACACATACATTGGGGAAACTACTATACCAGCAAACTCACATATGTCCAACAAAATTCTGGTTTAATAATTAGAGTCTGAAGATTTAATAGTGCTCTGTGGTCTTCTTTTATACAGTGGCACAAGATGTGATCCGGATTTAGAGATTTGTTATATATATTAGCTTGGGGAGAGATGATGGCTTGCTGACTTTTTTCAAAGCAATTGTGACACCTACCTGTGGACCAAGGAAAAAACCAGATCATCCAAAAATCCTTCAATTACACTCTAACACTATTAGATGGGGGAGTTGGGGGGGGAGAAGAAAAAAAATTAAAAAGTAAATAAGGCAATTTTTTATTCATCTAATTTCTTCTACAGAAAAAAAAAATAGTTGAAAAAAATATTGGCAGGATAGATTTGTTTGTGGCTGTTTATTTAGCCCTGGACAGTGGAGGTATTAGAAATGACATTCTTATCTAGGCAAGAGGCAATTCCCAGAAAACATCCCCACTTAAGATGCATGTCAGTCTCTAACAATTATCCTTTTTATTTTAAATACATGGTCACTAGATGAAGTCTCACTCAGAATGTACTGCCATGTAAACACAAGCACTTTTTAAAAACAACGATACTTTAACAGGTATTTTTTTCTAAATCTTTCTTTCCGTACCATTTTAATAATTATGGCTTTGCCTTACACAAACAAAAAGTATGCAAGGTGAGGGAACTGTCTAACCTGACTTCAAAATTAAGGCAAATCCTAGAAAAAAAAGTCATAATGAGAGGTTGAAAAAACCAGCAGGACAGAGTGTCTTACTTTGTAATCAGACTCTTAAGTAATGAAGCAAGAAATTAACTTTAAGCAAGTCCAGAACTGTGCAGCACGTCTTAGACCTGATGCCAAATGATCAGTGTAATAGAAAATGTTCTCACTTACTTGCATTGCTGTGTGATTGCACTTCTATAGGTATGGTTGTACTCCTACTGTGCAGACTTCAGTGGGATCTGTCAAAATATAACCGTCAGTTAGTCACAGGACACAGCCAGCTAACTAGATTATACAGTGTGTGTAGGTCCCAGCCCTCACTCATGTAGAATTCATAGCTAGGTCTCCTAAACGGCTGGCCAATATTTTATAATTACCCTTATCTCAAGTATTTTGTTAGAAGAAGCTGGCAATTACATTAGTGCAAAACTGTCTTTAAAAAAATCAACAAATAATAATAATAATTTTTAAAAAAAGGTAAAAATGTTGTGCTCCAAATAATTTCACATCCAAGGTCAGCAATTTTCTGAACCCCAAAAGTGCAAAAAGACCATTGGAACATTGAAAACAAAGAGCGAGCTCAGTTTGTCACAAAAAAAAAAAAAAAAACCAAAACCAAAACAAAACAAAAAAAGAAAACAATTACTGGCAGTGATACCAGTACTCTCTCAATATCTTTGTGTGTAGTTTTCCTTCAAAAATTGCTGCTGTGTCTGCAGCCTATGAGACTGGTCTTTAAGTCCTGTTTTACATTTCCTCTCTCAGTTCGTAGAGGCAGGTATCGATACTATGGTGACACGCTGATTTTAATCCCCAAATTAAACTATTGCCCATCTTATTTAGGCAGTGGCAGTGGTCACAGTCTGTTCACTGTTTTCTCCTGAGAAGGTTCCAGTATTTACAGCATATAAAGGGACTTGCACGGGTCAGGGAAGGAGGGTGAGGGAAAAGTGGGGGAAAAGCAGTGAAAACAAGTCACCTACCTTTCTTAGAGTCATAACTAGAGGGCCTGTAATGTTGTTCTAGCTGGTTAGTGATTGTTTTCAAAGAGTCACTGCTCTGCTTGTGGACAGAGCTGGCATTTAGGACAGTCTGACTTAGTCCTTCGTTTGAAGCCACTGCTGCGGAGTTGTATCTTAGGATTCCCTGGCTCTGCAGAGCGTTAAAGTTCCCATAGTTTGTATAATTGCTATAAAACGGTGAGGTGTAATAAATATGCCTCCCCAGGAGGGAGGAGGGGGAATAGGCAGCGCTGTGCGGTGCAGAGGCGGAGGTGGCCGAGGAGAGCGGCGCAGGCTGGCAGCCTTGGCCCAGTGTCTGGCTCTTGAGGTCCGAGGTGGCGATTTCGGCCAGCGACCACAGTTTGGGTTTGCTGGCCGGCGTCTGGGGCCCGGGGGAGGTGCGGCCGCCCAGCGCCGCCTTGCTGGCGCTGCGTGCGGCGTCGGCGTGCGGGTGGCCGAGGAGCGGGGCCTCCACGGCGGCCAGGGGCGAGGAGGTGGCGGGCTTGGCCGGCGGGTCGCGCTCCCGGCCGCCGCCGTCATCCTCCTCGATGTCCTCTTCCTCTTCCTCGTCCTCCTCGTCCTCCTCCTCTTCGATGTCCTCGTACTTGTCCTTGCATTCAGAGCCCGACTCGCAGAGGGGGTCGCCCGCTCGGCAGGGCAGTTTCTCGCCGTCCGATTCGGCCGAGCACGAGTGATCAGTCAGCGAGTCGACTTGCAAACTGATCCCTGCAAGGGTCCACCGGGCACAGAAAAGAAGAGTCAGGGAGGGGGGAATGGCAAAAGAAAGCGGATGAGAAACGAGCATGGCCACCGCCACCGCGGAGGGCAGGGTGACGCTGGCCGTTCCGGCCTTTTCCCCGCAATCCCGTTTCAAGGCACATCCATCCCCTGGGTCTAGCTCCAGCGAGGCACCCCGCGCCTCGCCCCGTACGGCGCTGCCGCCCCCCGCCCGCCTTGGTCACCGGCACTGCGCGGCAATAAGAACCCAGAGCAGCTGGAAAAGACGGGACGAAATACGTCTGGGGGGCTTTTTTGTTAAACGCAGCGTCACCCCGTCCCCCCATCCGGTCCTTCATGGCTGTCCCACTCCCGCGGGGACATGACGAAGCGGGATGGAGCCATCCCGCCGCGCCCGCTGTCACCCCTCGCCCACCTTCGTCCTCCGCGGAGGTTTCGTTGCTCTCGGGCATCTTCTCAGGACTTTCTTCTTTACTTCTTGTCCCGTCGCCTTCATCGTCGTCTTCATCCTCACTCTTGTTCCGCGGAGCCCAGGTCATCTTGTTCTCCTTCTTGAGCCGCCGCCGGGCGTTAGCGAACCAGGTAGAGACCTGGGTAAGGGTCATCTTGGTGATGATGGCCAGCATGATCTTCTCGCCCTTGGTTGGGTAGGGGTTCTTGCGATGCTCCTGCAGCCAGGCCTTCAGCGTGGCTGTGGCGTCGCGGGTGGCGTTTTTCCTGTACGCGGGGTCGTTGAGCTGGTAGGGGTAGGCAGGGCTGCCGTACGGGTGGTAGCTGATGGCTCCGGTCATCCCTGTCGTATGGGCGTCGTAAGGAGAGCCCTGGACAGAACAAAACGGCGGGGTTGGCAATTTGTTACTGGTGATAGCCATTAGTAAGTTGTCAAGGCGAAATCGGCGGTTTTATTTGTATTTCCCCAGGATGGTGTCTTGTATCCATATTCTATAGGGGGGAGAAGCAGCACCCAAAGGCCATTAAGTTGTGATCCTCCCCCCCCCCCCCCCCCGCCTTTCTCCACCCAGCATACAGACACAGGCAGGCACACGAGCTTAAAATCAGCGATGTTTTAATCTTTCTGACTAATTTCAGCTTCTTGTAATTGAATATTTCCCAATATAATTTTTGAACCGCATAGACATTTTAAAGGCCCTACAGGTAGCGTTTTGATATCTACATTTCTCCCAAAGGTTCAAAAGATGTTTCCTTTTTTTGCTATAGAAAATACAACAAAGCCACCACTTAGCAATTCACTGCACTAATGCATTGCAAATCCAATTTGCAAATCAGAAGATATGCACCGTTTCGAATTGTTCAAATGCGATGTAATTAGCATTTTAATTCGCCCTTTAACGTTTAAATTGCGCTTATTTAAGTCTGCATAATGCAAGAAAAGTTAAAGATATCGCTACTGAACTCGCTAACTTCCAGCACGTCTCTGAATCCCACAGATCGGCGAGGAACCGGCGCAACATCACCTAATATCCCACACAGTTCACAGCCTCGCTGCAACTTCCAACCACTCGCCTACTGCTTTCTCAACAGGAAAAGAAAGCAAGCCAGAACCTCAAATCTTTTGTATCACCTCGAATAAAGACCGAACGACAATTTATATACCGTATTTTACAGATAGAAACCAAGTAGTTTCCCTGTCACTCTGCAAGAACAGCAAGTTAGCCCTCTGCCATCCCTTCCTAGGATCTCGACAGCGGCTCCAATCTCAAATTCCGTGCACAGGTCTTTGTGTGTGCGGACTAGCTACGTGTCTAAATCTCTGTGTTTATAAAACTATGTAACCATCTAGATGTGCAGCTTATTTATATAGTTTATGGTTTTATTTATATTGTTTATGCACGGAATACACACATGGATTTGCAAATGCTGCTTTTAACTAATAAGAAGAAAGTGAAATCCGAAACTGCGGCCACCACAACTATCGTGGTCTTAAGCAAAGCTCACAGATAGCAAACAGATGCTCCTTTTCATTCCTAAAATCCAGTTAAACCATTAGCAGAAAGCACACTAAAAGTAAATAAACCCACACGGGGATAAAACCTGCAGCGCTTCTAAACACCACCTTAAAAAGAGAGGGAATAAAAGGGGGAGGGGGGGGAGGGGAGAAAAGAAAGAAGAAAAGAAAGAAGAAAAGAAAAAGAAAAAATGAAACCCTCTCGTATCCTACCACGGTGAAAATAAGGGGGGGGGGGGGGGGCAGGGGGGGGGGAGAGGTAAGGAAAGCAGGACAAGGGGAGAATGAAAGCATCCATCGGCTTGAGATGATCCGTATATCATTAATCAGGGTTCCCGCACGACTTCGCGAACCGCGGGGCGAGCCCCGGTCCCAGGCCCGCCCGAACCGCACTTGGATGGGGCTCGGAGCATGACGGCGCCCCGGCCCCGGCCCCAGCCCCGGCCCGCCGCGCCGCTCCGCTCCCCGCCTCCCTGTCGGCCCCGGCGTGGTGCGGTGCGCGGCTGGCGCCGGCAGCGCGGAGGTGGCGACGGTGCGGGGCGCCCGGCTGTGCGACGTGATGTCGGGGGCTGATGTTGAGTGTGTGAGGAGAGAGGCTGGAGATGATGAGGATGAGAATGCGGATGCTAATGAAGAAGGAGAGGGTTTCTCTTCGGTAGTTACCATGTAGGAGGGGAATCCCGTGGCAGGGTCTGTGGAGTACTGGAGCGGACTGGTGAAGCCTGTGGCTGCCGCCTGGGCGGTGAAAGCTGCCGATCCCGGGTAAGGGCTGAACGCCGATCCCGACGAAGACCTGGTCAGCTCCTCGCTCCTAGGGGCCGCCAGCGCTGAGGCCCCGTACGCCGGGCAGGAGTACAGAGCCAGCGAGCCGGGGGGCTGGTAGAGGTAACCCTGAGGATAGGACATGGCTTGCTCTGGCGTGCACAGGAGCAGGGAGGGGGCGAGGGTGACCGGCCCTGCTGCTGCCGCTGCTCCTGGCGCTGCTTTCGTGCTCTCACTCTCCCTCTCTCCCGCCCGCCCTCCCTCCCTCCCCCTCTCTCTCTCCTCTCTCTCCTCTCTCTCTCTCTCTCTCCGCTGTTGGCTCTGTGCAGTTATGTAGAGAATTAGAATTGTTATATGCTCCCCTCCATGCGCACCCCGTCAGAATGAAAACAAACAGGAGCGGAAAAAAAAAGAAATAAAACACCCCCCCAAAAAGGGAAAACAAATTGAGCGGTCAGAAATCTAGCCGCGAGGGGAAGGGCATCTGGAAGAGACGGAAGAGGAGAGGGTTAATAGAAAGAGAAAGAGCGAGAGAAAGGGAAAGAAACAGAAGGGAAGAGGGGGAGAGACAGATGCGAGCCTCCAAAATCAGAAAAGTGGCTGCTGTATATAGAGTTCTCCCAGCCAGCCAGCTCCCCCAGCGCCTGCGAGCCTGTATTTTGGGGGAAGTATAGAGTCTGAAGTGAAGAGTTGAGGGAAGGAGCACCCGAGTTTCTGAGGGACATTGGAAAACAGAGCTGTCCGTCACCGCCACTCATCTGCATAGCGCGTCGGGCCCGCCCCCTCCCGCTTCGGCCCCGTCTCCTCCCGCGGCCGGCAGGCAGGCAAGCAGGCAGGCAGGCAGCGAAGGCAGGCTTTGTAATGCAAGCCTCTCCGACTGCGAGCACACTGCTGAAGCCGAACGATGATAATGCTCATCAGCTCCTCTCCGGCCTCGCGGAGCCATAAATACTCTTTCGCACACTTTCAATTACAACCCCTCGCTTACTCTTACTATATGTACGTCGGTGACTGAAAAGAATACGTATTATAAATATATGGATCCCACCACACATGCAGTGACTGAAGTACCATATGCACACACACGTACCTCACACGCATTTGCAGGCGTGTGGGTATGCGGGGCCAGATGGGAGGGAGCTGGGTTGTGTGCAGGGGAACTGGGTAGTGTGCAAGGACTTTGTATAAGAACTGCCCTGTATGGAAAAAGAGAATAGTGACTGCTCAGATTAGCAGATCCAGAATTACTCAGTCCTTGGCAGTGAGAGCTTTATAGTTTGATAAGTTGCCACAAATGGTCAAGATATATACATGGAGTGCCTTTGATATGAAGGGACAAAAAACTAAAAAAAAAGAATCCCCTCATCTTTCTTTCATTTCTATTCTTCCTTGTCTGGTGTGTGGAGAAGAGGCCTGGGTGACTCCTTCCGGGGGCTATTTGCTTCCCCTCTCTTCCTCCCTTCCCCCTGTTCACATAACTCTCCTGGAATATGACTGATATGCAATTAATTTCCCAAACAATGTAATATTTTCCTTTGCTCCCTCCCTTTGGCCAGCCACCACCAGCTTCTAGGCATGGCCAGCTCTGCTCTAGTCTGAATACAGAAGGACCAGTGAAGGCACTGATCTTGTCTCCTTGGTGCAAACATAAATAAATGCATACATGTACGTGTGTATTTCTTGTGTTTTTTGTTTTGTTGGGGTTTTAGTTTGGTTTTATTGTTGTTTATTTGTTTGTTTGTTTTAATGTCTGCTCTGGAGGAACCCTTCAGAAGCCGGTGGTGAGTTGCCTGCACTCGAGCTCCGGCCTTTTCTTCACTGGCCGAGTTCACTGGCCCCTGGCTGTCTCACTATTCCCTTCCTTCCTCTACCGCTGCCCTGTCGGGGCTCTCGCTAGCCCCGCCGCACTCCCCCATGCCCGGTGGACGGCGTTGGGCCCTTCCTGCCCCACCGAGCCACTGTCGGCAAGGCCGAGGTGCACTAGGCCGCCCCGTGTCGCCTGGCCCGCACTGGCGCCCTGCCACCGTCGCCCGGGAGGGGCAGGGTCGGGCTGGCAGGTAGGGGCTGGGCCGCCGGAGCAGCGGGACTGTAAACCACCACGCCTCCCACAAAGCCCTTCACATGCAACCTGTGCCGGTTTACCAGTCAGGGACGAGCTGGAAAAACAATTGTTTAGGTGCTCTCGGGGGAAAAAAAAGAAAGAAAAAAAGAAAGACCATCAAATTGTGTGTTTTGTTTTTCCAACAACTAGGAGTGAGCACTTTGCCCGTATTTAAGCAAATGAAG
This sequence comes from Indicator indicator, assembly GCF_027791375.1. Classification (NCBI taxonomy): domain Eukaryota; kingdom Metazoa; phylum Chordata; class Aves; order Piciformes; family Indicatoridae; genus Indicator; species Indicator indicator. The sequence goes on along the minus strand of NC_072015.1, from coordinate 37,283,750 downwards.
TGACTTGACGTTCACAGCCGACTTTGTGGAATACCTGAGATAATTCCAGTTAGGGTATGATGGAGAAAACTCAGCTGTTGAGGGACGCCAGGGAGTCGCCACTGACAAGAAAGGAGACAGCAATAGCTGGAGAATTGCGGGTTAGCGAACCAGTCTATCGTCAATCAAGTAAACATGCAGCTAATAAAGAAAATACACTTCGAGAAGGCGGTTCAATAGCCTGAGACACAGTGGTAAAAATGACACACTGAAGCTATGGTCAACTACCGGCGTGCATGTGCTGTCTGAAGTATTCCGACTTTTCACTTTTTTTTTTTTCTCCCTGATTTTTTATTTCTTTCCTCTCATTTCTTCCTCTTCAGTGAAGCCTATATACCAGTTTACCCCTGCCCCCGCATGCAGCAGTAAGGATCTGGCCACAAGACACACCGGATTAATTCCTATCCAGACCTATCAGCTGGCCTGTAGAAGAGACAATCCCTTAAAAAAGCAGGTGAGGGGGAAGAGCAGGTTAACACCAACAGGTATTTCTTGTCATTAACTCGCAACTTCCTGACAACAGAGTGATAAACAACTGGTAAACTCAGTGCAACAGATTACAAAAAAAGACATTTGCTTCCCTGCTTGGTAATTAATGCCCATATATTAAATAAATATAGAAACTCTAAAACCAAGAGCTTTATATGAAACACTTTCATATTCTATGGAATGATCGATATCATGTGATTACATCTGAATAGTCAATTCCTGTGTTCCGCTTTCTAAGTATACGATCTCTGCTTCTGAGCGGAGCAGCAGCTGGAGAGCTGAGAATGCAAAATTAATTATAACATTATAAAGTCATACATGAATCCCTCTAAGTCAACTTGCATGCCTTGCAAAATGTACTATACTCTCTGCATTTTTATTTGGGAAGCCAAGTCTGTTCCTTTGCCAGCAGGAGTGTTGTAAGTAAGTTTATGTACACGAATTGATTGCTTTTAGTTCCTCCTCTTTAATAATTAGTGGAACAATTCAGATTGGGAATACAATGGCCGTTGTGTTTACATTATAACGAGGGATTAATGCTATTAAGTGAGTGTTACAGTTATGACCTGGGAAGAGTACTTAAATAAATACCGTGATCTCAGGAGAATTGATATAATTCAGTTCAGCGTGTGTGTAGACAGGCACAGACATACACGCACACACGAGAGATACTAATCTCCATACACATCTACATGTACATATATATATGTTATACACGCTAGGTATAGGCACCCATCTGTGTGGATTGTAGGTGCTGAATTGTAGGTGCTGGTTTTGCCTTCACCCTCTGCGAAAATGTGTATTTGTGATTTCAGCATAAGGAATGTTTAAATCAGGAACATTAATCCCCTTCTTCCAAACACAGATCAACAGATTATATTTCTGATGGTTTAATTTGTGCAGTCCAAAAATATTGTTTCCCGTACAGAAACGGGGTTAATTTCACAATCAGAGATTAATGGAGTAAAATATTATAATTTCAAAAGACAAGTTCTTGCGTTGATTTGCATAATTTTTGTATGGCTTCAGAAAGGAATGGGTTTACCCACTGCAAGGAGACGGTATATATTTTATTACAAGTATACCACGAATTTGACTTTGCACGATAGGTGATGGGGTTATTTAACTATAGCTGGCGAAGTCTTTGCGATAAATAGACCAGAAAGCCGTGTCACTATCGTTTTTAAATATCGATCAGTGTACGTGGCGGTTTTCAACTCCTTCTCGGAGTTCTCTCTGCTTGATTTGAATGTCTTTCGCAGGGCAGGGGTTTTTCATCTGCTTGGGTCCACCGCCGAAACCTATTTTCCCATAGTACTACCCGTTACTAATAAAAAGACGTCTAACTTGCGCTGTTAAGCAGTAGAATGGTATTACATGGTCTTTTTATTGGTAATAACTGTGGCAAATTAACATGCCTACACAGAGACATTAAGACTTTACACATTGCGCTTTTCTTTGAATAATCTATTTATCAGTTCCGCGTTTACCTTCCCAGATTTTAAGCGGTGATCTCGCCTTTTTTTTTTTTTTTTTTTTTTTTTTAAGTCAGTTTGTTTCAGCACAGCCGAGAAGATAGCTGAGAGCCACCCCTTTTCCCTGCCCCTCTTTCAGCTACCGCTCATTGTCGGCCTGGGAGACAGGTTTTGCTGTTTGTCGTCTATTAGATCCATCTCCTTGCACTAGTGACAGAGGCTGAAGTTTTGGGGCGAGTGGAGCTGAATGAAGTCTGCGGGAGCCGCACCGCTGCCCTGCTGCGGGAGCCCTCGCTACTCGCCACAGCGGCTGCTCTCCCGTCGCTCTCTATCCGGCAGTCGGGCGGTTGCCTGGTGGCCGCTCGCTCGAGACCCCGAGTTTTGCTAAGGTGAAAGAAAAAGAAAGAAAGGAAAAAAGAAATAAAAATCTCTTCGCCGTAAGGGAGAGATGTCCCGTCTTAGGGAGGGCTCCCCGGGGCCCGAGAGGCGCGCACTCCTATTACCCGCACGATGCCAATTGCCCAGTTGTCATGACACTGGTCACAGCAACTTTTTAAGCAGAAAGAAGTGGAACTTGGTAGAGTTTGGAGATGTAACACAATGCGCAGCAGAAACAGTTTCCTGTGACATAACCACACAATGGGCTGGGAATGCTTTCTCCTTTCTCTCATGAAATGGGGGACCGCCACCATCTCCCGGAGACAACGACGTGAAATAATAGACTATTGTATTTAACAAATAACACACTCATACTGTGCAAGCGGACTTGTCCAGTTTTCTAGTAAAAGGAACCCTATTTACGCTGCTCTTTCTGAGCGAGGTGCTTTGCAGGGGAGACCTCTGAGACCGAGGAGAGAAGGGGCGAGCTGGGAAAGCCGTTCTGTCCTAGATCTGCTCACGGGGTTAAAGCAAAGAGCGGGGGAAACAGCAAGCGAGAAAAGGAAGAACTTTTCTTTCCTCATATCCAGAATAGTTTCGTTAGTTCGATCTGTGTGTGGGAGGGGGCGCTGTGGCGATGGATTCTCAGCGCTCCCGAGCACCGGCGGCAGAAGGTTTCTGTCAGCCCCGTTTTCGAGGTTTCTTCTCATATCTCGGTCATTACTTGTATTAACAATGCTATCTAAGTGTCACTGCGTCATACGTGCACTAAAAGATGGATTGTTCGCATGAGTTACGGTCAATTCTTTCCCCTTTATGCCTTTTTTGGTCGTTTGTTTGTTTGGTGTTTTTGTGGGGGGCTTTCTCCCCCCTTCTTAGTTTGGTACTAGCGGAATAGTAGATTGCATTTTCAAAATGCACTGAAAGAAGGAGCTGCCCAGGGGAGCACTGAGAATTTAGACCACTCTCTATAACACGGAAACGCACAGGAATATGAAACACACCCCTTGCTTGCAGATTCTTTTCCTTTCTTTTTTTTTTTTTTCCCTCTTATTGAAGCCTGTGGCTTCGATATTTTGCACTCAAAACGGTCCATGTCTTTACGAGGATTTAGATCCCACTTTTTGGGACGTTGTTGGGGTGAACACTTAAAGAAAGAAAAAAAAAACAAAAGTAAAGGCGACCTGTAAAAGCCAGGTCCGAGGCTTAGAAAAGTTATTTCCCATATGTCACACTGTTATTAAGACTCTTAGTCATTTTCTGCTTAGGGAAATATAAGCAAATATGTACCCATAAAGTATAAGATAAAAGACCTCCGAAGCTTTCCTAGAGCCTGATATTTTCACTTGAAATGCAGGCAGTGTTTCCCGGGAAGAGACAAGTGTGCGATCCACAGGTGGGATAATTCCTCTTTCTTAAGGGGGAAACGGGAAAAAAGAGAAAAAAGAAAAAGTAACCAGTGTATCTGGCTTTCGAAAGAGCCGCTCAGTAATCAGTGCGGTGGAGGCAGAGGCACGGAAAGTCCCGCCGATCTCTGCGAGGTGCTCGCAGCGGCTTCCCCGCCTTCTGTCCTCCCCTGCGGAGCCGCTGCCGCTTTTTGCGGCGCCTGGAGTCAATGCCGGTGCTAGGGGCACCAAACAGCTCAGGATGGGCTAAATCAGGGTGACCCCTCTTCAATGGCGAAGGGTTGGAGGGCTTCCCTGCGGGGCTGCGGACAGGGCCATCGGGAGAGGCAGGGCTGGCTCGGCGGGTCAGGCTGTGGAGGGGCCTTCACACACATGCTGCCGGGTGGAGAAGCGCTCCCCATCTCCCCCTCTTCTGGAGCCAAGCTATCAATCCCACGACTTTGCCTTTGGATTTTGTACTCGGCCAGCACGTCTCGAGTTCAGAGTTAGTGGGAGGCTGAATTCTTCCAGCACCTTGTACACTCCCAACGTGGGTGATATACAAAGGAAAAGTGGCACTATTTAACTGAAGGTTTGCTTCATTTGTTTATTAAAAGCTCACTTTAAAACGGATTCTTCAGACACAGGAATATTCAACAAGTAAGTTTGGGCACTTTGGTGCCCAAAGAGCACTTCTAGGCAGGCTCCTGGTGGTTCTTCACCTGGAAGAGATGTGTATAAATGGAGATCTCCTGCTGGATCTTCTTCACACTTATGCTAGGGTTAAAAATGTTCTAGGCAATTTTGAAGTCGTTCTGTCAGACCGCTTCAGAGAATCACAGAATGTTAGGGGTTGGAAGGGACCTCGAAAGATCATCGCCACTGCCAGAGCAGGATCACCTAGAGTAGATCACACAGGAACGCATCCGGGAGGGTTTTTGAATACCTGCAGAGAAGACAACTCCACAACCCCCCCATGGCAGCCTGTTTCCTTTTCTTGTAATTGTTACCGACTGTTTGATCACTGCTTTAAACACTAGAGAGCACCTGCTCACCTGCTTTGTGCTTTTCTCTCATACATTCATACATTCATTCTCCTCTGTGTGTGGATATACGTATGTGTATCTTTCATTTGCAGACCCTGAAACACATTTTTAGAACAAGCCTACCCCTCATTCCCAAACCAGAAGGTCCTACTCTTTCCAAAAAAGAACCTTCCTGAACGCTGAGGTTGCTTTGCATCCATTTAAAACTAGGTAGTTCCCTTTTTCAGAACAATCATCTGTCCTCATTTTCTGTAGAGTCATTTGAGGTTGCTGGTGCATTTCCAGAAGCTGACAGAAAAAAATGCAGAAAAATTACAGAAAAATTGTAGTCATACTCAGGAAAACTATTACATATTTATGTATTTAGGAAAACTACGAGATATTAAAAAATATCCACTTAGAATTGATGCAGCATAGTTCACATTCAGGTAGCTTTATAACAGTTTTGCATTTTCTCACACTAATAGACAGAATAGAGAACTAATTGAAATTCTTTACTTCCTGTTTTTCTTTAAATTGATATTTCCTCTAAATAAATGTTAAACTTCCAGTGTTCTTTATATTTAGTCAAGGAATCACCACAAAATTATGTGGGGTCTTTTGCTATTTAGAACTTTATTCCTTACCTTCAAGCTTTACTCCAAGTTAGAATATTTGAATTTTAAGCCTAAGATTTTTCATAATACTAGTTCTTCATATATAGTTGGTAAATAAGAACATCCCCCTCCCCTATATTGCTTTTAATATTGTTACAAGCTAAAAATACACAATGCTATTTCTAAGTTGTTAAAAGTTTTATCTAGGTTTACTCATACAGTCTCACTGCTTCTCCTGGCTTTGTAGCAGTGCTGGAGCAGATTGCCAGTTGAAGCAAGTTTGCAACTTTCATTTGCATCAGGTAAAGGAAGGGCAGACAGACCATCTGGCCTCTAGCTTTTCAAACTGTGACTGTCTCGGAAATGCTGGTCACCAATTTGCCAATGAAAAGTCTAAACATGCACATTTCTCCTCATACATCTGACTCATTTCCACCAGCAGGAATGAAAACTATTTGAAAAGAAGAGTTCTGACTCAATACCTTCTAATATCAACATGGTTTTAAGAATGATGTGAGATGCCGACTTTGTTGTTTGGCTATGCTGAGGACAAGAGTGGAATCCTGTTGTGGCTAAAATACTGTGTAAGGACTGACTGTTCACTGTATGGAACGTTTGGATAGACTGTATTATTTTGCAAGTAAAGTAATGAGACATTTGGGGAAAAAAACCCAAACCAAACAAAAAACTCGACAGAGGTATTTTAAAAGATCTAGGTTAAACTAACACCGACACAAACCAGTCAACAGATTTTCTTCAGTTTTCAGGAAGATGCTGTGTTTGAAGTGTAGGTTATGGGAGTTTAAAAGAACAAATTTCTTCACTCATATCAAGAGAAAATAAATTCTGGTTTATGAATCTCAATGCTCAAACACAGGACTTTTTATTGTATCTCTAAAGGACAAGTATTGAAGTGATCCCTGCTTCCTTTACTTGGATGTTCCCTAGTTGCAAATTACTGAAGTTCTAGAAGGTTGTGACTCCTCTGCACTTTTGAACATGTTTTTTTAAGCTGTTGTTGAGAATTATGTGATGTTATTATTTCAAACAGCAGAAGTACACAACGTTTAAGTTTTATTTCTCGTGCAAACACACAGGCCGACTCTTTCAGCTGGGACCCATTTGGTGGAATCCTGGCACATGGAAGATAGGAAGTGATAAAGAAGGGAATAAAGAACAACTGATTAATCATCAGCCTCCACTACAACATTTTGCCTCAAATGATTATATCCTGGGATCATAAAATTTCTATAGTGTTCTGATCTTTTAGTTTTGTAATGTTGTTGGATTCTCAAAACAAAACAAAAAAAGCCCCCAAAGTTCTTCCTTTTCTCTTACTCCCTTCCATGCAGCTACTCCCTTACCTTCACTTAGCTGAGATTTTCTGGGAAGTAATGGTGTGCCAGACACACCGCGACTTGGCACTGGTGGACTTGCCTTTGTGACCTTCAAAAAGGAATAATCTCACAAAAAATTAATGAGCTGCTTCTTGTTTTTGAACTTCAACCCAATATTCACACACACCAGATATTTTTCAGATTTCTTTGCAAGCTAAAACCCCCTTAATTCTGTAAATAAACGAAGAAGTTGTTCAGCACCACTATTATAAATATGTATATTTTTTTGGGGGGGGTACACAATTGCAATTAATATGATACATGCAGTTGTACATCAGTTAATTTTATTTTATTTTTTTTCCTGCAAGGGTAGGTATTTAGTTTCTAACACATTTTGTGTTTCAGTTTTTCAGATCTGTGAACACTATTCACTAAAAATATTTCCATTATCTTGATTAAAAATCATATATGAAGGGATAAAACATTAATTCTAACCTTCATAAAAAATGGGTTATAAAAGAATCTTTTCCCTGTAAATACGTTTGTTTCAGATATGCAATTGAAATAAGAAACAGTACATTTTATACACTTTTTGTGGTGTAATTGTTTGTTCTGTTTTTACACAATTAATGGAATTGCCTCATTGAGGTCTCTTATTTTTAACAGAGTTTTCTTGAAAAGGTTGTTGCTCCATTAACACTAGAAATTAATGTGTGACTTTTATTTGGGGCTACTCTTATTAGTCCTATCAGTCTTTTGCTTACTCCCTTTTTTAGCTGGCTGCATACTGTCTACCAAATTTGTTTCTCTTAAAGTCACCACTCAGTTCCCTCAGTCAATAGAACATACAGGCCATGATTATGGCTTAGTTTTCAGGCTCACAATGCTGTTCATAGGAAAGCTCAGTGAAGTTTAAAAAAGAAAATTAAAGGAAAAACTTATTTCATCTATATTCAAGATTACTCTTGAATATTAGTCAAGATTACTCTTGAATATTATTATGCAGACTGAGACTCCGTAATACTAGGTGTAGCACAAATGCACAGCTAAAAGGACTGCTCCTAACTTACACAGTAAGTAGGAGACATATATGAAGACTAACTAGTAGGGAGGTAGTAATGCTAATAGAATTGTACAGATCTGCTAGTAAGTTTAGAAATATAAATTACGTTTTTCAGGTTAAGACTTTCAGTGTAAGTTAGGTCATAAAAAAAGATGGCATGTACAGAAGACTCAAAAGAAATATTCATAGGTGAAAAGCCATGGAAGCAATCAACTTTTCCAGGCAAGAGGCAGGGCCAAGTTCACACCAGGACTGGACTGGTATAGGTAACCACTGAGTATTCACACAAGGTCAAACTTTACACAGAATGAGCCATAGCACAGGGAGTGAGTTAGATACATCCACTTATCATGTGGTGTAATAATGAAGCTTTATACTGGTGATGAGACTCTAGAGTACTATGATGTTCCTCTTTGCTTTAATGAACTAAATGACACCCTTGAAATTTAGTTTCTGAGTTCGGGCAAGAATGATCACTTCATGGACTATGTTTCTGTCTTTTCATATCTAAAGCATAAGAAAATATCAGCAGTCAGACTGTTTTTTTTCCCCTGCTACTTTGATTAAAACTGTTGTTTTATTGTTGCTAATAAAATAGTTTCCTTCATGTAGCCTTTGTATTTAATTTTTTTTTTATTCCATTATCTATATTTACAACAGAGCTCTTTCAGATTAGTTCTTTAGAGTACATTGAAGCTGAGAACTTGATCTTTCTTGGTTCTTTAAAAACATGCCTGGAGGTCAGCAACAACATGAGAGGAAGTTCAGCTAAGGGACCAGAGGCTGATTACACATCAAGAGAAGGTAGATTGTTACTTTGGATACTACACTTGAATAGCCTGTACTTTTAAACATTGTGTTTCTACTGAGCTTCACAATTAAAAATTGCTTTGGTTTTATTTATGTTATTCTATGTGATATATAACTCTACATTTTAGTAGAACAATATAAAGACGTTATGTCAAGTAAGACATATATGACATCATTTATTTTCAGAGCAACAGTACACCCTGTTTCATCCTAGGAGCTGTAGATAAAATATAAACTTTACATTAACTTCTGGGATAAAGCTTGAGAACAATACACAAATAAATGCATTTCACAAATCAGCTATTTGTGCTCTCTAGGTCAGCACAAAGGATTCAGGATGAAACCTATCTCAACTTACACACCTGTTGCAGACACTATTCTGAGGGCAGCTCTTGGATGTGTGCAGAAGGAATAGTTCCTTAGCTGACCAATTCCAATTCCTTAGCATGCTGCACAGAGCAAAACAACAACATTCCATGTGTGCCAAGGACAACATCCTCATGTTGGCACCCTTGGATTGGAACACGCTGCAGAAGCCACCTCCTCAATGTGCTGGCATTTCTTATTGGGAAAAGATTTTAGCTTATGTGTGTGGTTGGGTTTTACTGGTTAAGGGATTGATAAGAAAGAGTACAAAAATGCCCCTCTGAGCTATAAGGCAGATTGGGGGTTAGGGCTGCTAGGGACTTCTACTTCTGTTAGTTAGCTACTTCTTTTGTCAAGGCTTCGGTGTAGGATGCTGCGAGGGATATGTTTGGGACTTCTGTTAGCTGCTTCATCTGTTAAGGGTTTCTGGGACTCTGACTCTGTAATGCTGGGGATTCTACAGTGCAGCAATAAAGGACTTCTGGGAGGACTTCTGAGATTCTCTGCTCTCTGCATTTCTGAGATCTCGCTGCTATACGGCAATGGGGTTCGTGCCTCCATTCGTCAGCCGATGACAGCCCAGATCGGGAAGAAAAACAACACACACATTTTCTTTCCATTTGAGAAAAGAAAACTGCTTGTGGGAGTATGAAGGAAACTGTGATGATCATCAGCCAGCCTGGATAACCAGGGAATCAAACCTGTGGAGTGTGCTTCCCCTGTGTAGAAGTTGTGTAGCATACAATGCCATGGACACTTGGCTGATGAGCATAAAACCAACAGATAGATACAGGAGATCACAGAACTGCCATTTGAATAAGCTGGCTGGGGAAGCTGGTTTGATGACATGTCATAAACAAAGTACCACAGAGGGGCAAATTCCTGTGGTTAAGATCTGTCTGAAGAAGCTACACTAGCATCTTGGCTTTGAATTTAAGGAACGCTTTGGCATTGCTTCAGGAAGACATCTGGGCCTAAAAGACATTTTCAAAGACAATGACATAGGCAGAAGCCTATACCTCATTGACCTTGGTATGATTTGGGCTAGTAAGTGTCTGAATCCCTGCCACAGTTGGTATTTGATAAAAGAAAACTATTCTTAAATGTTTGACTACATAGTGTCCTGATTAAGGACTTGGTTCTTAGGCTTGTGACTGCAAACAGCACAGAGTCTGAAAGACTGTAAAAAACATGCCCTACATATTTATCTATGCTGGAACTGCTCTATTTTGAAGAAATGGATGACATAAACTTATTTGTCTGAACCATGGGCCGAGTCTGATCAGTTTTTGTTCACCTGAACAAAAAAAGCCTTGGTCAAGTCATATGTCTGAGAGTCCTACATGTCCATGATGGGCGGAGCTGAACCTTAAAATCAGGTACTTAAAACTGATGTCTCCTACTGGAAACACAAGACACCTGCTCTGCTGGATTATTACCTTTCTGTAATTTGATTGCTGAGTTCTCTCTCAGCCTCTCTACTGATCCTTTTTTAACTCCATATGTGATAGTGAAATTCTTCTCTTCCTTGAAAAATTTCTTTGGGTTTACAGTAAAACTCAATTTCTTTAACGTAGTGTTAGGAGAGAAGTAAAGCAAACCGAATTCTGGGAGGTGAAGAATACAAGAAAAAAAATAACATTCTGGCTTGTGAAAGCAAGAATTGAAAAAGAATTTGAAAAACAAGTAGAAGAAATCAGAATTGCATAGCTGTTCTCTTGGAGAGCAGTTTGATTGCTAATGGTATTTTACTGTAAAGGCTTTTCTGTGAAATTCAGTGCTGAGAATTCTTACATCAGCACCAAGAACGTTGGTTGAAATGTTAATTAAAAACAGAATTATGAAAGACCCAGCTGAAAATATATGATGGAGACAGATCACCATGGCTTCTGTAAAAGAAATCTGTGTCTCTATAAGCTATTCATATTCTCTTAATTATAGGGTGTGATAACAAAGAGTGAATACAAGAAGATTTGAAGACATAATTTATTTGGACTTTTGCAAAAGCTGACAAAATTATTAAAAAAAAATCTTCTGAATTAGCTGCATTCAGTAAAGAGATGTGGACTTTCTTATCAAAAGCTCCATCTACTCATGAGACCTCTGTTTTCAGTATGACAAAAGCTAAAAGAAGTTAGAATAATTGTCAAAGCCTACTTCACTTTTGTGATGTGTACATCACCTTAGCCAAGAGAGCTAAGTATTTAACATGAAGGTGTAACTCTGATTTACACAATGACATAGCAATTGTGCTAATATTATTGTTACCTAATTCTTATTGCTTTAATAACTCTGATTGTTCTTCTGAACAAAAATGAACTAGTAGTTTTCCCTAAATAGTCCCTATCTCTTCAGTCTGTCATCATACAAGCTTTTTAATGTCTAGAATAATTTTGTTCATTTGCCCCTGTTTTTGTTAGCAGCTTCAGCAACTAGTTTTGGGCAAAGTCTTTGTCCTTTATACAGCAGTGTCAGAATACCCAGAAAGGAAGACTTCCCAGGGCTGCTCCTGAAAAAAAAAATGGCAAAGACTGAACTTGGTATTCCTGTAATGTTAAAGAGCCTTCAAAAGATGAAACCGACAATGACAGAAAGATAGATAGACAGACAAATAGAAAGAGAAAGAAGGAAGGAATGGATTCAGAAAGGAATTCAGGAATTCAGGAAGGAAGAAAGAAAAGAAGGAAAAAGAAAGAAATGAAAATAAAATAAAATAAAATAAAATAAAATAAAATAAAATAAAAGAAAAGAAAAGAAAAGAAAAGAAAAGAAAAGAAAAGAAAAGAAAAGAGAAGAGAAGAAAAGAAAAGAAAAGAAAAGAAAAGAAAAGAAAAGAAAAGAAAAGAAAAGAAAAGAAAAAAGAAAAGAAAAGAAAAGAAAAGAAAGAAAAAGAAAAGAAAAAAGAGAAGAGAAAGCAAGAGAGAGAAAGGAAAGAAAAAGAAGAAAGAAAACAAGAAAGAAAGAAAGAGAGAGAAAGAAAAAGAAAGAAAGAGAAAAAGAGAGAAAGAAAGAGAAAGAAAGAAAGAGAGAAAAAGAAAAAGACAGAAAGAAAAAAGAAAGAGAAAGAAAAAGACAGAAAGAAAAAAGAAAGAGAAAGAAAAAGAAAGAAAGAAAGAAAGAAAAGGAAAAGAAAGAAAACAAAGGAAGGGAGGGAGGAAGAAAGGAAGGAATAAAAGAAGGAAGAGAGGGAGGGAGAAATAGAGGCATCAAGAGAAGAGCTATCCAGTTGAATTCTGTTTTTCAAATTAAAATAATAATAAAAATCCCCAATAGCAACAAAAAACCCACCCCAAAACCCAAAACAAATCCAAGCAAGCAAGCAAGCAACCAAAAAAACCCCTATAAAACCAACAAACAGTTGGGAAGATAATAGTGATTTAACAAAAGAAAGAATTGTCTTTAAGAGAAACACTGAAAACAACAGAAGTCTCCCGTATGAATTAATCAGCATCAGAAAACGCAGTCAATTGGGAATAAAGCTGATAACTTTTTGTCTCAGGAACATCAAACTGATTTTACCTGGTTTATCTTCCAGTATCCTGGTTCCCTCTGTAGTCCACATTCATCCAATATTGATAAATAGGGTCAGCATAAACCTAACCCATATTGACACACATCTTATTTTTTCCCATGGCTTAGAATTGTGCATGCCTGGTACTTTGGGAGCTTATGTGGCTTCAAAAGTAAGGTAACTTTGTTCCTGAGGTGTGATACTAAAACTAATAAACTATGCTGACAGTTAGAGATGGGGCATCTGTATGGCACAGCAGCAGGCCATATGGCTTAATGCTTCAGGTCAGCATTAGCTCAAGGCGCTCTTCCTCCAGCACAGTTTGATGTGCTTGTAGATTTCTAGGAGGTCTGCGAATGTGTGAAAACACTCTGTAGGCTCAGTTTGTCCTAAAAGCTGCACGGTTTCCTTTTCTGCTTAACCTCTCAGATCTTCTTATTCAGGAGAGTCTTAGCCTGCAAAAGCAGTGTTACATGTCCTTCACCCTGTCCTAAAAATAATTTAATTGCTTAAATTGAAATCCACTCATGATGCTGTCTCTGGCTTTGTTTCCTCTCCAAATCTCAAAGGGGAAACTTTTGTATTGTGTATGAAAATCTATGGAATAAAAATTGCCAAAATACATTGAGTCTTTCTGTAAAACAATCCTTTAAAATCATGATGTCTGAATTTATCAGGTGAGATTTCCAGCTAACATTCATATTTATGACTAGGGAGACAGGTTCTGTTAGCAAAGACTTTGACCCATAATTGTTCTGGGGGAAGTACTTGAGTGGAGATCACAAAATGTTCAATGTTCTGTCCTGGAATGTCTGGTACACAGGCATCTAAGAAAGACTGCACAAAAGGAGGGGAGAAGGAATGTAAAAGAAAATGGAAAATAATAAGGACCAACAAAAAACATTCATGACGTATCTGTTTTTAATTTTTATTCTTAACAGATTTGGGTTTCTGGTAGGCTATTTTGGTTATGGTTAAGCTAACTCTTTCAGAGGCACTTCTGGTCTGTATGGCCAGAAAATGTTTAATGTGTACATGCATCTTTAGTTCTCAATGTTTGCTTGTTTGTGAAGGTTTTCAACTTTTTTTGTTTTGTGTTGTGTTGTTTGTTTTTTTTTTTTTCTTTCCAGAAATGGAGACCAAGATGTGTGAAAACATTTTGCAAAATTGTGTTAATTTTGTTGAGTGATTCACTTTGAAAAGAATCAAATGCTTCCTTTTGCCATTTTTGTTAGTGAAGCGTTTCAATTACTTCACTTGAAATGACATTCCATTTTGAAATTTCCTTTCATTTTTTTTTGGTGAGAAAAACAGCTTTAAAAAATTTAAACCCACATAAAATATTTTGGCTCGCATCACTTTTGCAATGCTTCATGAAACTACAAAAAGGGAAATAGTTTTGAATTTCATCTAAAACAAACCCTTTCTTTTTTTTCCTCTTTTTTCATTTTTCCCTTTTCCCCGTTTTTCTTCTTTATTTTTTCTTTTTTTCCTCTTTTTTCCTTTTTTCTTTTTTCCTTTTTTCTTTTTTTCCTTTCCCCCCTTTTTTCTTTTTCTTTCTTTCTTTCTTTTTTCTTTTTCTTTTTTCCTGAACTACCAATGAACCAAAATCCTTCTTTGCTTTTGTTTTTGTTTTGGTTTGGTTTTTTTTCCTATTCAACCTGCTGGAGCTAAGTGAGAGAATATTAAGGAGATGTTAACTAATATATTTTCCACTATTTTTTGTACACTTTTAATTTTTTTAGAGGTGGTATTGTATTAGAGATGAAAAGTAATTAACTGCTTTTCAGCATTTCTGTCTCTAGAGTTAAGGAGTAAAACTGGGGCTCACTTCTGCTTCTATACCTCATGAGAGGACAGACAGGGCTTTGAGAATAATCTAGACTTTGTCCTTATTGTGAGTTCCCTGAAGAGGCCAAAAGGTCTTTTAAACTCAGAAAGACAATTTATAGAATCTAGAAATGAGGATGTTTAAATTTATAACTAAAGAATTATTTTCTATGAGTGGAAAAAAAGAAGTAAAAAAAAAAAAAAGTAAAAAAAAAAGAAAGTTTACAAGTATTTTCACTTCTCTCCCCTGTGTGTTGTTAGGTGGGTACTTGCTTCCAGGTTAGCTTTCAGTCAATTCAATAGTTGTATCAAGCTCCACATGATCCTCTGTGATCCTTAGGAAGTTTTCTTCCTGTTGCCAAGGGAACCTGGCTGTGCATATGTTCCCTACTCCTTTCATAAGCCTCCCCGTGAACAGCAGGCTCCCATCTTCTCACTAGGGCTCCTATTCTTTCCTCCTCTCTCTGATACACCCCGAAGGCCGGGAGCTTCTCTTCTCCTCCTCCTTCTCTCACCCAGTCCTCAAGTATGCTCATCTGCTCTCCAGGGAAAGGAGGAATCTATCTGACCTAGTCACTCCCTTTTTAAAGGAACATGACACATAACAGAGAACAACAACAACAAAAAAAAAAAATAGAAGGGATGCCGTCCAAAATAAACTTATTCCCATGCCAGAAGAGAAAATCAACACATGTCCCAGGCTTGGTTCTCTCAGACCCCCATCATGTGGACTTTTAGGCCCTCCAGCTGTGGATGGAGCAATAAGACTGTGTTCTGGTAATTTCTACACAAACTGGCCAAGATCCATATGATTATGTGATCCCAAGCTTTTACCCATTTCCAGACTGCAGCTTGCTCAGCACATTTTTACATGTGACACACGAAACCGAGGGAGCAAATCGAAGATTGGTTGTTTCTATCTCATTCCAATGACAAGGGCTGCCTGGCCAACGGTACTTACCATGGTGGACCTACACGGACTGCCTAGAAGTCCTTATGCTACTGTGCAGGGCCTTTGAAACCCATGCTGGACTTTGTGTACAAGAGTGTCTTCCCTATCCTCCTCCAAAACTGTTCTAATTGCAACTGCCTAGGTAGCAAGCCCAAATCTCAGTCTTCTGCAGCAGCCTGACAGTCTGTGTGTACCTCAGTGTCTCCATGCACAGTGCATGACCCAAAACAGTAATTCATGGCAGAATCTGAGAGAGAGTAGGGTGAAGCCAAGAAACATTTTCAGCATTTTTACTGCTGTATCTCACTGTCTTGCTATGTTCAGGTGTCTTATTTTCCTTCAAGGAAGATTAATGGAATTGACAGATGACGGTTTTATGCAGTTTAAGGCCAGAAAGGATTATTAGATCATCTTAGCCTGACATCCCATACATTACAGGCCATAAAAGGTATATGCACATGACACAGTGCAGTGCAGTACAGAGATACCCGCGCTACCTCTGAACAAATTAGCTCAGTTAGAGGAAACAATAAAGCTGCATTAGACTGGAGGAAGTGCTGAAAGCAGTGCAGCTAACGTAGTCCAGGCATGGCAGGTCCATCCTGCAGCTGTGCTGTCTCCAGCACCCCAACTGCCACCACCAAAAGTGGCTTAGGCACCTCTAATAAATCGCCTCTACCAAGCAAAGCATTTAGATTTAAATCTTTCAGTTTTTATGCATGCTAAGCTGTATGTCACAGGACAGATGAAAACCATGGCATCACTGGCTGGAGGGGATTTCTCCACCAATGGTCCTTGCTCTATTGTTACGAGGAAAGCAAAACCTCGTTAAATCACTGGTCAGAGGCTTATGCAGAATGACTCACTCCAGTGAGGTCTGACTTCTTTTTCTGGGAGACTCTTGACACAGCCCATCTCTGCCCGTGGTCCGTGTGGAGAAACCTGGCAGTCCAGCTTTTTGGCTTAGAATCCTAACTAGCCTCACAGCTAGCACCTGAACAATTAAGGCAGTGTAGAAAGACAACACCAACGGTCTGCTTCCACTTAATTTTTCTTGATTTAGACATCTGTGGATCAAGTCTTTTTTATTTTTTGCCATAGCTGAGATGGTTAAATTACAGTATCTTTAAAATTATCCTTCTCTGGAGACTTTCAAGGCCCATCTGGATGCGTTCCTCTGTGACCTGAGCTAGATTGTATGGTCCTGCTCTGGCAGGGGGGGTTGGACTCGATGATCTCTTTGAGTGCCTTCCAACCCCTGACATCCTGTGATCCTGTGATCCCTTTGCCATAGTTCTCTAAAGAAAACTTCACAGCCTGATGGCACAATGTTCACCTTATTAAATTAATGTTTTGGGGAGGTGTTTCATTTTAAGCAGATTATTTGGATCATTTTTGATAATCCTCTTCAATATCTACTTCACTAACCATTGTGTTATCTGCAAAACTTATCAACAAAGATTTTTGCACCATCCTTAGATGGCTACCACATGTGTAAAATAATACTGATAAAAAGAGATTTCTAAAAGACTTCCTTAAACCAGGACTACCTAAACTGAGATATTTTAGTGAGCTAGTTTTAACTTGATCTGTGTACTCTCTGTTCATTTTGAAGTGCCCTGCGATCTGGAGTAATTATTTATTATGTTCTGCTTTATTATGGTAGCACACAACATGTCGATTAAAATTGTAATCTTGACAAAAATGGTTGTTTGGCAACAATTCTTTCACCCAAGCTTATCTGACATTAGAATCCTAAATTTAAAATCTTTTAGTTATATATAAGATATATTCCCATTGGTATGGGAAATTTTTCAGTACCTTGAAAAGTTTCTCACTTTTCATCTATTCCCAAAAACATAGTAACGGTTGTTTAAAGTCTGCGGTTAGTTTCTATAAGGCTTTTGCATTTAACACACAAGGTGTGTTAATCTGAAACTACACCATTTGTGTCCTCATGTGTCATCATCTTAAGGTGATAAACTCTCAGTCTTTGGCACTTTATAGAATGTGGTTTGTACAGAGTTCTGTTAAAATGACAGCTCCAAAATTATCTATGGGACATACATAGCTAGCTACAGTTTGCAGTCTAGGATAAGCATACATAGCCTAGGATTTTTCTTGGTCCTCTCCATTTAAATTCCTTTTTTTTTATTATGTACCATTGTAGCCTGGTTATTTGAAGATACATTTAGTGCAAATTTTGGAGGGAGAGGGGATGTTTTTACTAAATAAACACACATAACTGGAAAAAACAGACAAGATTTTTTGAACATTCAGTCCTTTCTTCAGGCTGAGTATATTTTAGCTTGTAGCTTACAATACTTTTTTATTTACTCAGGTTTTGTATTAATATTTTATAGTCTGTTTTGTTTTCAATCTCTTTTTAACTAGGATATGTTCTTGCTCAACACATCTTTTTTTATTTGTCAGCTATGCTTGTGGGTATCCAGGATTTTATTTTTGACAGTTTCCATATTTTGCCAATATTTACCACTTGAAGTATGCTATATACCAATGACTGTTTCAGTGTACAATATGCCAAAAATAGCCTACACAAACTTCATATGTATGTATACTTATATAGGTACATATACACATATATATGTACATAGTTTTGTGACATGTTCTGTCTGCACAAGGTAAATCCAATCAGTTCATTATATCTTTGAATCCACATGCTTTAGGATAGCAGTTGACTTTTAGTTCATTTAAATAAGATCAAAAACTGAGTTATTTTTTCCTGAGTTCAAGAGTTTCTGCATAAAGATATGACTGTCTAGTATTTTTAGAAATTTTTTGAAAATTCTGTGATGGATGAGATGATGAGCAAGCATCTTTAGGGATGAAGTCATCCCTATTAAATTTTTAGCTTTGTTACCAATTATGGACAGATGTGGAAGTGTAGTGTGGTCTGTTATCTAATGTGAGTAGATTTTCAGTTGTGCATTCTACAAAGAGGCCAGTATATTCTATATTTTAAATTTTTTTTTCAATGTTGATGCCCTGGAGGTTTTTAAAGCCAGGCTGGATGTAGCTCTGAACACCTTGATCTAATGTGAAGTGTCCCTGCCCATGGCAGGGGGTTTTGAAACTAGATGATCCTTGAGGTCCCTTCCCACCCTAACAATTCTGTGATTCTGTGTTTCATCTATAACATTTGCCTCTCATTCTGAGCCATCAGAGACAAGCAATCAATGTCTTTGATGTGAAGGCTCTGTCTATGTCTTTTTTCCCCATTTTATCCTTATAGAAGAAGCTTGAAATATGGGAGGCTATTTTAGTCATAACAACCATCTTCTTGTATTTCCAGTAGCAAATGCATAATATTCCTTCTCAGGCAAGAGCATCTCCAGCTGTAATTTTTATGTAGGCTCCTCTCACATTGTTAAAAATGTGTTCCTTATCTGATCCCTTTTGCTTACATTATCGTGTGGAGGGTACCATAAAAGTGGTTTAAACACTTGAGTGTATCTACTATGATTATCCTGTTACCACCCTCTGCCTTCATGGTTACATTAACAGCAACCTAATACCTTACCTAGAGATTATTCCCTTTGCTACTGACATGATATCCACTGGAATCACACAGTCTGCTTCTTTCCATAGTATCTGTGTACTCCACTGAGAACATGCGCCTTCTACTTCAGACTACTGCTAAAATTATTTGCAAAGAGAAGGAAGCGATAGTAGTATAAAAGAATCTTAAACTTTAGGAAGCATAATTTTTGGGTTGCTGGGAAAACAAGATAGTTCTTGCAGAATTGCCCCTAAAGAACAGAGAAAAGGGAGAAACTTAATGATAGAGACCAAAAACTGCAATCACATTTTCCCA
This sequence comes from Indicator indicator, assembly GCF_027791375.1. Lineage (NCBI taxonomy): Eukaryota > Metazoa > Chordata > Aves > Piciformes > Indicatoridae > Indicator > Indicator indicator. The sequence continues at coordinate 37,264,638 of NC_072015.1, read as the reverse complement.
TCAAAAGATATTTTTTTGAGCTAGTAGAACTACAAGGGAATAATTAAGTAAAAAAGGAAAAGGAAGAGGAAAAGAAAAAGAAAAAAGAAATAGAAAAAGAAAAAGAAAAAGAAAAAAGGAAAAGGAAAAGAAAAAGAAAAAAGAAATAGAAAAAGAAAAAGAAAAAAGAAAAAGAAAAAGAAAAAGAAAAAGAAAAAGAAAAAAAAGAAAAAGAAAAAGAAAAAGAAAAATAAAAAGAAAAACTTATCTCAGAATTCATAATGGTGCAAAAGCATGTATAATAACAAAGCAAAACAGCATCATTACAGAAGCACATTAAAACAGCTTCATCTTCATGAAGGTGTACATGAGTCTAGAAACAGGAAACAAGAAAGATTTAGATTTTAGGAAGTAAATACAAATTGTGATCTTTTATTGATCTCCTTCCACACAGGAAATATAATTTAAAAAAATAGGAAAAAAAAAAAGGAGCAGGAGTAGAATATACGTTTCTTCTATCAACTGTGTAATGGCAGAGATGTGCCTTAAAAGCCCATGGGAAAAAAGCCCAAGAGGAACTGATCAAGTAGAAGCCCTGCAACAAATGCACAGATTAAAAATTCAGACCTTATGGATAATTAGCTGGTGCTAAACAGCTGAGTTGTAGCCAAATCTAGTTGCCTCTGGCATGTTAAGGGGGATGAGAAACACCATTATATCTGTTGAGTACCAAAACAATAATGGTGATGCTCTTGAAAAAGAAAAAAAAAATCCATGTTGGTCCTTACCTTCTTCCTCCATATTTGAGTTCTCTCTCTCATTTCAGTGCCTGTTGCAACCTTCTGCAATTGTGCTACACCGCGCTCTAATTTTGTCTTCCATTTCTGTGCCATCCACACAGGGGACAGTTATGGTCAGGATCTCACACTCGGTGACTGCAACAGATGTGCAGACCTACCATTTCTTTTTGCTTCTGCAAAAGGCAGGGCAGAGGGAACAGGGTGGACTGTGCATGCTAGCAAACACCATTATCACAGGATGTTATCACCAGCCTCACTCTCTTTAAGAGCAGAGCGGCCGCTTTGGTTCTGAGTTCGTTGGGAATCCCAATGCCACTCTAAATTCCTGTATCGGCAGGGTAGCTTTTCTTCATCCCTTAATACTGAGTTGCAGTTGTAGGCCACAGTTTCACTCTAAACAAATAACCTTTACATTCCTTTTCTTCTGCAAACAATCAACAGAAATCTAAACATGTGCATAACAGAATATAGTAAGAACAGAGCTCTAAATTTAGAAGTCGTGCATTTGGGATTTCAAAGCTGCTCCAAGTGCTGTTAGTACTTTTGGCAGCCCAGATTTATGTTAATTACATGAGGGTTGCTGGAGATGTCTCTTAGTGTCTGGACATTTTTGCATGTACTCTGTCTGTCTTGGTTTCCTGCGTGCCACAGTCTTCAACTGGCTGTCAAATTTTAGTTGCAGCACCGAAACAATAATTCCACAAAATTTCTAGAGGGACTGTAAGAATTGTATTTCATAGCTTAGGTTTCTGCAGCAATATGGACTTGATATTACAAACGATGTAACATGTGAGTACTGCTGAAGGAAGGAGGCACAGCTGGCAGCTGCATGGATGAGCAAGCACATTGAATGAAGACATTTTTCAAGCACTGGTTGGGGAGAGAGAAAAATATGCAAATAATTTCTTTGGCAGTGCTTATTTATTTATTTTGGAGCTCACCCCATTGTTTATCATCATGATAGTTTTTGACAGATCATGTGTTGTGGTTACTTTGTGTTTCAAAGGCGGATGTTCCGATATAAGGGACGCTGCCCACCCCACTTATTCATAGCAAGAGGTTGTAAACTTCCATAACTGCAGTTTATCATATCATATGTTATGTTTTGTCTAGGAGGAATGTTTTCATCCCTGAAAGGAAAGACAATAATAACATAACTGCAATTTGTGGCAGCCAGAAGGTCTTTGCCAGGAAATGTGATGACCAAGCTGGCCAAACAGTTTGGACCGTGCTATCTAAAAGCCACCTGATTACTGAATGCATGTGCTTGAATAAGAATTTAGGAATGCCCAACCAGTGCAGTCGTTCTGTTCCTATTCTAAATGAGGCCAATCAAAAGTCCATTCAATTTCTTTGCAAACCTTCTTCTTCTTCTCCCAGCTGTCTTACCTTGTTCAGTCATGTGCAGGATCAAGGACAACTGATCCAAGAGAGGTAATAAAAACCCTGCTTCAGTTACAACACCAGCCTTGTAATGTGCAAGCCTGGTTTCCAACCTTGCATATACTCCTGGAAGCTTCTGCTTCTGCTTCCAGGAGAACTTTACAGCAGAGATGATGCTCTTTTGACTCTGGCCTTTCTCACAGTACCATTCCATTAAGGTGGCAGCTGTCAGCCCCTGGCTACACAGCAAAATCAGCCCCAGATCGCGATGCAGGGTGGCAAAATCTCACTGCCATATTACCAGTCTAAAAAGTGAGGCCGTTAGTGTCCATTTGGTTTAAAAAGAAGCATGAAAGCAAGATGTAAAACTCTTCTTTGACTAGAGCTTGCACAAAGATTTTCAATAGTTGCAGAGAAATCTGAGTTTTCTTGCCACCACTAGGATGAGAGGACTGGATCAAGAACGGGAATCTTTGAAGCGGATGCCTTACTTGCACATGAGCCACACCTCCTCGGCAGTACAGGCTCCCCTGAAAAGGGAAAAGCAGAAAACAGTCCTAGGACTATTTACTGCTTCCAAGAACTGCCTACTTCACTGTGCTTACAGCTGACCATGTAATACTTGAGGGCTTCATATCATATCTATACAAAGTGCTGCTTTTTACTAAAGGCATACCCTTTGTAATTTAATCTGGCAAAACTAACTGTCTTAAAATTCTTCTGGTTGCAAAAGCTACTGTGAGCTGATTGAAATATTCTCTTTACTCTTTAAGTACTACCCAGGGTACTGGAAGCAGATCTGAAAGAACTAGTGCTCATAACCCCAGCAGATGCCTGAAGCATAGAGTATTCATAAGTTGAAGTTGCCTTTCCACTAGTTCATGTGCCTACCTGGAAAGGGGCATATTTTCCAGCAGGGGAACTCCCCTCTGCCCTGCCCTTCAGGTCCCATTTCTCTAAGGCAGCTAAGAAAATCACTTCCAAGGAATAATACATTAGCATGTGTTTTTAACCTGAAACAGATCTAGATCTGCTAATAGGCATGTTATGAAATTCATGTGTGTGTGTAAGCAGTTCTCTGGATGTAATTTGTACAAGCAAAGCTGTCGCTTGATTCTTCAGTTACCAGCCTTCAGTTCTTGGACTACAGTTTGCAAGAATGAGTTTGCAGAGGGCCAAGTGCACTAAGCCCAGCTTCCTTCCTTCATGCCGCCCATTGCTGTGGGTATTCCTGCCCTCATGGTGCTGCACCCCAGCTGTACCCCACCCTTTTTCTGACTTCCATTATGATCAGGCAACCATTTGCTTCAGGTTTGTTTGTATGAGAGTTCATTGCCCAGTGATTTCTGAGACACAGTCTGGAGGCATGGGATAGTACCAGGTACACTTATTTACATACAAAATTCTTTCAAAAACATAGGATTAAGGACCAGATCCCTAGCTCCCATGAAAAGCCAGAAGCTGACTGCCACCTAACAGTCCACATAATTTTTTTTTTTAAATAACATATTTCCCAAATTTTACAATACAAAAATATGTAGTGTCTGGGAAATAACAGCTCCATTTCCTTCCTCTCTGCACATAGCTCTTTACAACTCAGTCTCCTTACACCTGTCTCAGGCTGGCCCTCTCCTGTCCTCAGGCTGCAAAAATATGTACAGAGGTCAAAATAACAAACTGCTAGGAGACCATATGAAATAGAGCATTTAAATAGGAAATGGGGTTTTATAAGATGTGTTTGCCCTGCTCTGTGTAAGGACAGAAGGCTTTTTAATGGCAAAACCAGGAATCAGTAGAACCTCACTGTATGGCTTGTCTCTGAACTGGGCACAAATAGGATGAAAATAAAGCAGCCACATAGGAATTACAGTACAGAAATTCTATGAGAATTTCCTGCAGCTAAACAAATTGGGCAGCATTTCCACAGGGTTTTCACTACATTAAATTTCTCAGTCTGTGGGTGCAGAGTAGAGTACCCATGTAGCTACCTTCTCCTGTCTAGCCATGGTCAAGTCTCACTCAGTTCATACAACAAATGGCTGAAAACCAAGCATGACCACTAGCTGCTAGGAGGGCTTAAAGTGTTTGCTGGCCAAGCCAGCAAAGAGGTGAGTGGGGCCTGGGAGCCCTTCAGTTGGTCATTTGGTTCTTTTTCAGCAGGAACGAATTGTTTGAGGTAATCTGGGACACCTACAGGAAGAGATTGGTGAACTACAACTCTCAGATTAGAAGCTGCTGGAGTTGATATTTCAGGGACATGACAAGAATCATCTCTGGAGCGAGGTTACAGCCAAACAGAACTACAGTTTTGCACCAGCAGTCTCTTGCACCTTTCATCCAGTGCTTGGTTCCTCCACTTGTTTGTTATGTAACTCATCCAACATTTCGTACCTCACCCTCCATTCTCTACCATGAGAAAAACTGTGATGTCTTTGTAGGCAGCAATTCCAACAAAGGATAGTGAGTGAAGTCCAGTTGGTGCTTCAGGCTATTTGAATAATGCACTGAACTATCCTTCCTGCAAAAATCCACCATTTATTATTTGTTAGATGTGTTCCTATGCAGCTTTATTCAACGTGACTGAAGTAAATACTGCATAAAGGCACTGCTAAAAGGAATTTTTATATAATTTTTATGTGTCCCATTATTTTAAAATAAAGAATATCATCAAAGAAAAGCCTTTTGCTTATGTGTTAGTTTCTTCATCATACAATAATTCTAATGGTCACAGTAAAGCCATGAAGGCTGTCTATGGAACGTGAAGATGCACAAGACTGTGGGACCTGATGAAATGAATCTGCAGGTCCTGAGGAGACTGTCAGAGGAAGTCACTAAGCTACTCTTCATCATATTTGAGAAGCCATGGTAGTCTGATGAAATTACCACTGACTGGAAAAAGGGAAATGTAACCCCCATTTTTAGAAAGGGGAAAAAGGAAGACCTGGTGAACTACAGGTGAGTCAGTCTCACCTCTGTGCCTGGCAACAGCTTGGAGAAGAGGAGACTAAGGGGTGACCTTATGCATGTTCATAAATATGCAAAGGACGAGCGCCAAGAAGATGAAGCCAGTCTCTTCTTGGTGATGCCCAATGACAGGACAAGGGGCAATGGGTGGAAGCTGAGGCATAGGAAGTTCCATGGAAACAGGAGGAAGAATTATTTTACTATGAGGATGACAGAACACTGGAACAGGCTGCCCAGGGAGGTTATGGAGTCTCCCTCTCTGGAGATATTCAAGACCCACCTGGATGTGTTCCTGTGTGACCTGGTATAGGTGATCCTTCTGTGGCAGGGGGGTTGGACTGGATGATCTCTCGAGATCCCTCCCAGCCCCTGACATTCTGTGATTCCCTGATTCTGTGAACATTACGGAGTGGATCCTCCTGGAAACTATGCTACAGCATATGGAAAATATGGGCATGATTTATGACAGCCAGTTTGACTTTACAAAGGGCAAATCATACCTGACAAGTCTGGTGGCCTTCTATGATGGAGTAACAGCATTAGTGGATAAGAGAAGAGCAACTGATGCAATCTTCCTGAACTTCTGTAAAGCACTGGATACTGTCCTGCACCATATTCTTTCCTCTAAATTGGAAATGTGGATTTGAAGGATGGGACACTTAGTGGACAAGAAATTGGCTGGGTAGTCAGACTCAAAGAGTTATGGTCAATGGCTTGATGTCCAAGTGGAGGCCAGTGATGAGTGGCATTCTTCAGAGGTTGTACTGGGACTGATGCTGTTTGACATCTTTGTCAACAGCATGGGCAGTGGTATTGAGTGCATCCTCAACATGTTTGCCAATGATGCTAAACTATGTGGTGTGTTTGACAAGCTTGAGGGAAGGGATGTCATCCAGAGGGACCTTAACAGGCTTGAGAGGTGGGCCCATGTGAACCTCATGAAGTTAAACAATGCCAGATGTAAGATTCTGCACCTGGTTAAGGGCAACCCCAAGTCTAAATGCAGAATGATTCTGTGAGTCTGAGGGATGAGTGGATTGAGATAAGCCCTGGGGAGAAGGACTTGGGGATGGTGGTGGATGAAAAACTGAATAGAAGCCAGCAATGTGTGCTTGCAGCCCAGAAAACCAGTGACATCCTGTGCTACACCAACATGTGTGGCTAGCAGGTGGAGGGAAGTGATTCTGCTCCTTTGCTTAGCTCTTGTGAGACCCCACGTGAAGTACTCTGTTTAGCTCTGGAGTCCCCACTGTAAGAAAGGCATAGACCTGCTCAAGTGAGTCCAGAGGAAGGTCACATAGATAACCAACGGGGTGGAACACCTCCCCTGTGAAGATAGGCTGAGACAGTTTGGGTTGTTCAGCCTGGAGAAGGCTCCAAGGAGACCTTATAGTGTCCTTCCAGTACTTAGATGAGGCCTACAGGAAAGCTGGGGAGGGACTCTTCATTGGTGAGTGTCACGATGGAGAGAGGCATAACAGTTTCAAACTAAAAAGTGGTACTTTTAGATATTAGGAAGAAAATCCTCCTTGTGAAGGTGGTGAGACACTGACACAGGTTGTCCAGAGAAGCTGTGGATGCTTTGCCCTTGGAAGTGTCTGGGCCAATGGCAGGAGCATTGGAAACAGGTGATTTTTAAGTTACATTCTGACCTAAATCATTGTATAATTCTATGATTCAAAAACTACTTTGTAAACATTCTTGCATTGCTAGTACACTAAATTAAATCTCCCAATGACCACTAACACATTTATGAGAATGGAATAGCTTAGAATAAGTAATATTCTAGCTTCTTAAACCTTTATATTCACAAAATCTGTATTATGTATTTCATCAGGTTTCATCCCTCAGGATGAAGAGTAAGCCAAAGGAAATCCACATCCCATAACCTTGGTGAATGAACTCTACTAATAATCTTTTCAAAAAGTAATAGATTTTTTTTCTTTCTAGAGATGAGGAAATAAAAAAAGGAAAGGAAAGGAAGAGGAAAGTAAAGAAGATGGATGTAAAGAAAACTGTACAGAAAAAAATACAAATGTTTTGGCTGTTGTTCAGAAAACACTAAGTTTAAAACATATCACCTTTTCTTGATTTTTGAGGATATTTTGCAGTCTTAGAATGTCAGGAGATATGTTTTGATCTGTTGTCTACCAGGCCCAGAAAAATATTTTTTTGTCATTATATGGCACCAAGGCTGGTATTATCTTTTTTCCCCTTCCACCTCTGTTACACGATATTTATCTTCAGCCTTGATGGTGTACTCAGAACACTAAGAAGAATTCTCTAGATTGGCCACTGAGGGACTGCATTGTCAAAGACCAACATTTAGATGCCACAAATCTTCAGGATTCCGACTTAAATGTTGCTCTAGCAGATCTAGCAGGGAAAACCCCTGTAAATGTATGTTCAAGCTTTCCAGCAGAAATGATGTAAAATATATGAATGATGAAAGTATCTGACAGACAATATCACAAAGCATTTGTATGTGGGTGCCATTTACTCATTCATTTCTAGCTGAAATTTCTTGCTAATGGCATCTACCTGAAGGCGATTTTCTTTTCATGAGACTGTAAGGTTTGAAGAGAACTGTTCAGATTTCTGTGTTATAGAGATAAGAGAAAAGTACTTTTCAATCCTTTTAAAGAGTTTTACTTATATTTTTATAAAAAAAAAAAAAGCATGTGAAATATATGGGGTTAGTAAGTGTCTTTTCACATAGCAACAGTGTAATACAGCAACTTGTTCTAGATAACCTTTTAGATTTTACTAGACAAAGAGTGCTTAGAAATCTTGTACAGACAATGGACATTTTTTTTAATGCATGACTGTTACCTTTATTTTCCAGTATTCTGTAGACACACATTTGTAGTTAGGTCTATAGTTGGGGAAAATTATCGAAGTCTGGGACTGTTCTCAATGCAGGTAACTTTCTAGTTCTCATTATCTCTCTGGTACTGAACATCTAACCTAAGTAATTCATGACCTGATTAGTCTTAGTGAGTTCAAATTTTCTTCAGTGAAACTTTAGACCCTCTCCCATAATAAGGATTGCACTCCTAAACCTGAGGTGGCTGACAGATATTTAAGTCAACCTGACCATTCTTTTAGGATCAGGGAAGAAGTATTGTAATGTAGAAATAATCATCTCGGGCACAGAAATGTTGCAGAATGTCATGTTCAGCTGCTTATATGAGGCTTGGTCTTTTCCAAGCAACAGTTTGCTATCAGGGAAATTTATATATTTGCTCCTTTATGTTTAGATTTTAACTTAATCACTTACACTTTACATTTGACCATGCAGAAATGAGGTCTTCCTCATGCACAGTTTACCAAGGAAGCTATGTTGTCTTAACTCCAGGCATCGAACCATGCCACTGAGCCAAATGTACCTTTCTTGACAGTAGTCTTTAGCTTCTTGGCAGGGGTCATACAATGACCAGAAAGTGATTTTCCCAGGGAAAAGCTCATCAGATATGTTTTGTCTGTAACTTCCTCAGATGCAATAAACCGCTTTGTATTTTGTGATACTGGTGAACTGCATTTGAACTCCTGGTTTAGTACAAAAGCCTGAGACAACCTCAATGGTAAATAATACACACTTAAAGGAAAGCAGCAGAGTCCAGTAGCAGTAGGTTTTATGAGAATTCTCCCAGTTCCCCAAAGTACATAACACAGGAATTTCCTAAGTAGTTTCTTGACAGTGAACTGCTAGTGATGGATTTTTTCTACTGCAAAATTGTCTGGGTTTTTTGTTTGTTTGTTTGTTTGTTTTAAATCCAAACACAAATTTAGCATGCAGAGTTTGCCATTCTACCAACACATCTTTCAGTGCCATCTTTTAGTAGTTATCCCTACTATTCTAAATACCTTAGTATTGTATTAAACTTACCACCTCAATATTTCTTCTTTTTCTGATGATTGATCAGCCTCTGAGACTCTCTGAGTGTTTTGCCTTGTTTTTATAAACACTGACCATTTATTCTTACCATCTGCTAAAAAAAAGAGTATCCATTGAAGAATCTTTCCTTAAAAAGCATTTGAAAAGGAATTTTTATTGACTTTTGGGTATTTGAAGAGGATCATAGGTTTTGACTCTCTCAAAAGAGTTCTATAGGTTTGTGAGGCAGGATCCCAAATCATGAAAAAATGTTTATTCCCTCCATACTTCATGTTAAACCACATACCCATTAATCAGAGACCTATGTCCTTTATCAATCATTATTTGCCTATCCTTTATCAATCACCTCTTTTATCAATAGTAGTTTCAAATTATTGATAGAAAGTCTAAATAAGAAGGCACAGAGGTGACTAATAACATTTCCTGTTTCATATTTTTACTGAGCAGTTAGAAAGATTTTTAATTAATTCAATGAATATTGTTTGATTTCTACTTTAGAATATGTGGTATCTGTTCAACTGTAAAATCTCACTCTCTCTATACTTCTTTAAAATATTTTTTTTTCTTTTTTTTTAAAGACCTGGAAAAATTTATAAAAGGAAATTTCTGTAAAACCACATTCAGTACAATCAGTTACATTACTTTTCTTAATTATTTTTTAATCATGTCATGCTGGGTACTTAATTATTCTGTAGTCAGTGCCAGATTAGAAGGTCTGTAATTGCTATGGTTTTACTGTTTATTTTTCTAAACTATGGACACAGTAATAACCTTATTCCATTTGGGGGAGCTTTCCCACATTCCTAGAGTTACAGAGAAACAGTCTTAATAATCTAAAGAGTTCTTTGTCTAGTTCTTTTTAAGAATGGCACATTTTCTGCAGTTAATGATTTTAAAATTACTGAATTTAAAACAGTTGCTGTATAATACAGAGGTAATAAATTTTCCAGCAGAAAGTGCTTTATCATCACAGTGTTGTATACCTATACAATATGATTTTCTTCCAAACACAGATGAGTTTCCTTCTTGTATTAATTGTACCATTTCCATTTTTCAGGATTTCTTTTTATCCTGATATTTGAAATAGCCTATAATTGGTGATCTGGTAGTAGCACAATGGGACTGCAGTTCAAGGTGTCCTTCAGATCAGATGATTTCTGTCAGATTTTTCATTTATGCCTAGTGACAAAGTACTGAGGAGGGAAGCTAGCATTTCCCTTTCCTGAAAGGCTCATGTGAACAAGATCATGGATGTTTAGGTAAAGATTACATTAACAGATCAGGAAAAAGAAAAAAGTGCTGAGGAGGGAAGTGGTGGAGAATCCTGCTCCTGGATTGAATCAAGAAGGCATATCAGAGAAACGTCTTGCCTGTTAGAAAAATCACCTCAAATGCTGGAAATGGTGCTGTAACCAGAGCTGGAGGTTGCAAGTGGACAAAGGACATCTTAATGCTGTCCTGGAATATTCCTTGTGTCTTTGTGCTAGGGTTCCTGGACTCAGGTGTCCAAACACAGAGTCTAGAGAATACACGGAATATATGGAAGACCTACAGAGGGATGCAAGAGCCCTGGAGACCCACACACCTCTGGAGTAGCAGCTGATGAGTGGGCAGGGTGATGAAAATCATCCCAATGGGCTGTGTTTAGACACACTTACATTGCTGACCTTTGGCCAGGCTGGGAAGGTGATTTAAATTAATGGTGTCAGTGGCATTCATTAATTGTCTTTTTCTCGTCTTTTAGATTTCTGCCTAACATCCTGAGCTCTCTTAACTCAGAAGCACAGACAAAAATTAGAACTGAAGATACACAGCAGTGCACTGTACTAAGTACTTACTGAAATCAGGTCCTAAGCATCTTAAATATGTGAAATATTCAGAAACACTTAATCCTGAATGCTATTTATAAAATAACTCACTAAATGTTAAAACACATGCTGATCAAAGACTTGCAGAAAAGACTAGTAGACCGATTTTTCTACTGATTCCTATTTAGCCTGTGACATGGAGGAAATAATTTTATATCCTTGCAGAACCATCAATCTACTTCCAAACTCAGACTAGTTCTATTTGTTACTTTTGCAGAAGCCTTTTTGCTGCTTGTGGATGAGAATTCTGTCCGTGACAGACAGTGTTTTAGTTTATGGAAGAGAATCTGAGGTAAACAAACACTGGATAACTTACTAGGAATAGTAGTTACTGCTTCTAGAGGCAGCAAAGTGCTTTCAGCCTGTTGAGAGTTTACTAGTCCCATACCACTGTGTTGCTGCAAAGCTATCAGTAGAAGCAGAACAATGAATACTGCAATGTTTTTGTTAGGTGGGCAGATACAGTATGAAATATGGTTCACTAATAGGCTTTATTTTGCTAGATGAAAGCCTAGAACATGTAACAGCACTTGGAGAAGTAATTTATGGACCTTTTACCAATTTATTAAACTGCTCCTCTTTCAGCCATGCCTTTCAGTACAGTAGTCCAAAAAACACCCCAAACCCATTCAAGTGAAGAAGACTAAAGAAAAGGGGTTTATTTACACAAGTATCTATCTAGCCATGAATCTGATTCCATTGTTTTTTAACTTGTCTATTCAGCATGACCATCAAGGCAGAAGTTTGCTCAAGAACGAGAAGCTCTGGCAAAGAGAACAGAGTATCAAGACTCAGAACGTGTCATTTCTTCAGAGCAATGTGCAATTCATGTAAAATAATGTCAAGTTCCCAGTTCACATAAATTTCTGTAAACATAAGTCTAAGTACAGCCTTTCAAGTAAAAACACCTTATTTGAGGCTTACTTTCAAAAGTACTGAGTAAAACTTTTTGGCTGCAAGGATTTTAATTTTTTTTTTTTTTTGTTCTTGGGTTTTTTGTTTTTTTGTTTTCCCAAGCAAATGGCAGGAGGAATCTGTCTCTGCAAGTGGTAGAAATGTTTCAGAAGAAGGTGTATAAAATTCTGCACTGTTTCATAGAAGCTATGACCTTCTGTGGATGATTTTTGCAAATTAAATTCCTGTTAGTTTTTTTTCCTTTTTCTTTCAATTATTGTCTTTTTATAAAAAATATGAATCCTACAAATTTAAAATCTCTTGGCTTTGATATCCTGTGGTGGTGAGTTTTGAAAGCTAACAATATAATGTGTTCATTGTAGACTGTGCCTAATTAGTAAAAGAATAAAAATAAGAATTCAGTGATGCTTAACTCCCCAACAAAAATTTTATGTATTTTAAGTCATATATCTAAGATACATGCTAATTGAAATAGTATAATCCAAAGGAGATTTCAGTGTATATTGGAAACTCTGATTTCTTACCTATTTAGATTTTTCTTTTTGGCCAGAGTTACGACACACCTTCTGAAGGATTTGTGACCATTAGCGAATGCACAATGCCATATGTCCTTATACACATGGCTTTGATCAGAAAAAGGAAATAAGAAAAGTCTGAAGGACACAGATTCTGAAATGAAACAGACAATTTTCACAAGATGTCTGTCCATATTTTTCACATGCAAAACATTTGTACAGTTCAGAAGACTTCACACTAGCATCCAGACTTGCAAACAGAGACTTCAAGGTTTTTGAAATTTGGCCATCTTTGCTTAGTAAGCTTCAACCAAGAACTTCTTAATACTGACTTCATGTTTCACTGGAATAGTAAAGACATATGGTACTCTTCTCACATTGCCACTTAAGCCAACTGTTCAGCAAAAAAGGACATACACAGGTACAATTTCCACAAACCTGGGAGTGAAAATTTTTTTCCTTATTGTTTAGAGCGCACTTAAAAATGTGTTTTATTCTGCAAACCCAAGATTCTCCTACAATGTGATGCTTTGGCATAAGATAGTGATGGGACTAGGGGGAATGGAATAAAGCTGGAAGTGGGGAGATTCAGGCTGGACGTGAGGAAGAAGTTCTTCCCCATGAGAGTGGTGAAAGCCTGGAATGGGTTGTCCAGGGAGGTGGTTGAGGTCCCGTCCCTGGAGGTGTTTAAGGCCAGGCTGGATGAGGCTCTGGCCAGCCTGATGTGGTGTGAGGTGTCCCTGCCCATGGCAGGGGGATTGGAATGAGATGATCCTTGTGGTCCCTTCCAACCCTGACTGATTCTATGATTTTAAGAACTGACCTTGATCCTGGAGGTGTGCCTCAAACAATATCTCCAGTATGTTAGGATTTTTATGCCTAACAGTTTTTAAGAAATCTTACTGAAATAGCTCCCTTCTATTATATTTCATGCATTGAGGGATTATTAGGATACAGATACTACCTTGTCTCTTTGGAAAGCACTCAAAATCACAGACTTCTAAAACATGCTCGCTTTCCTAGTTACCATAGTGTTTATCTCTTTCACATAACAAAGCTTGAAATCCTTTAATAACACCAGAAAAAGAAAGAAAGGGAAAAAAGGAACCTCTGATAAAAGGATTTTGAGTCTTCTATAATAGTACAATTCAAACCAAATTGTTTTAATTCAAGTATTTAGAATGCAGTAACACATTTCAAAACCATAATGTGTTTGTAGATAACCCAATTTCTTTGTGTATAGAAATCTCAAAAGAGAGATGTGAGTTTGTTACTTAGTTTTGATCATTTATTTTGTATAAGTAATGACTATAACCTAAAATACTGTGTGGTGTGGCTTCTTTTCAATTTCAGTAAAATATCTTCTATTCCCTGTTTAGAATATGAAAAGACAGGCTTATATATATATATATATATATATATACATATATATATATATATATATATATTTTTTAAAGTGGCTGTAACTCCTCTAGAATGCCTTACAGTAAATGGATTTGATTTAGGTGCAGTACCTGACAGCAATCTGGATCTACAGCTGAGTGAGTACTTTGCTCCCTACACTCCTAGAGGACTATGCCTAAGCAAGGAGATGCAATGTCTCTGGAATAGGATGAACCTTTGCAACAGGGGAGAACCTCACCCCTGCTCCCTGTCCCTTCATGCTGGAGCCCTCATATAGGACTCACAAGGGAGAAATCTGAGGCGAATGCTTTCCCCACCAGCCTTTTGGTTTTTAAGGGTGAAACTGGCAATCTCTTCAACTTCTCTTTTAATAACTCACAGGTTTGGATAGAATATCACAGAATCAGAGAATGCACTGGTTTGGAAGGAACCCTCAAAGGTCATCTTGTCCAACCCCTCTGTAGTGAGCAGGGACATCTCCAACTAGATCAGGTTGCTGAGGGCCTCATCAAGTTTGACTGTGAATGTCTCCAGGGATGGAGCATCAACCACATCTCTGAGCAGCATGTGCCAGTGTTGCACCACTCTCATTGTAAAGAACTTCCTCCTTATGTCCTACCTCAATCTACCCTGCTAGAGTTTAAAACCACTACCCTTTGTCCTATTACTACATGCTCTTCCAAAAAAAGTCCTTCCCCAGCTTTCCCATAAGTCCCCTTCAGATATTGAAACGCAGCTATAACGACCCCTTGGAGCCTCCTTTTCTCCAGGCTGGGCAGCCCCAACTCTTTCAGCCTTTCATCGTAGGAGAGGTGCTCCATCCCACAGATCATCTTGGTGGCCCTCCTTGGGACTTGATCCAGCAGGTCCAAGTCCCTCTTGTGCTGGGGGCTTCAGAGCTGAACACAGTAATGCAAGTGAGGTCTCACTAGAGCAGAGCAGAGTGGCACAGTCACCTCTCTCAACCTGCTGGCCACACTTCTTTTGATGAAGTGCGGGATGTGATTTGCCTTCTGGGCTGCAAGTGCATGTTGTTGACTCATATCCAGCTTCTCATCTACCAGTACCCCTAAGTCCTTTTCTGCAGGGCTGCTCTTAGTTTCCTCATCCTCCAGGCTGTATTGATATTGAGGATTGTCCCAACCTAGGTGCAGGACCTTGAACTTCGCTTTATTGAACCCCATGAGTTTCTCCTTAGGCCACGTCTCTAGCCTGTCTAAATCCCTCTGGATGGCATCCCATCCTTCAGTCATATCAGTCACACCACTTAGCTTGGTATCATCTGCAGATTTGCTGAGGGTGCACTCAATCTTGCTGTCTATACCATTGAAGAAGATATGGAACAACACTGGTCCCAATACAGACCCCTGAAGGACACCACTTGTTACCCATCTCCATCTGGACATTGAGCTGTTGACCACTACCCTTTGTATGCAACCATCCAATCAATTCCTTATCCACTGGACAGTTCACCCACCAAATCCATATCTCTCCAGGTAGTCTCTTACAGAAGTCCAGATAGATGGCATCTCTTTTCCTTCTCTTGTCCACTGATGCAGTTACACCACTGTAGAAAGCCACTAGGTTGGTGAAGCAGGACTTGCCCTTGGTGAAACCATGATGGCTGTCTTGAATCACCTTCCCACCCTCCATGTGCTATAGCATAGCTTCTGCATCTAGCAGGATCTGTTCCATAATCTTCCTGGGCAGGGAGGTGAGGATGACAGGTTTGGTAATTTCCAGGGTCCTCTTTTCTACCCTTTTAAAAAATGGGCCAAAGTATTTCCCTTCTTCCAGTATCAAGGGACTTCACCTGGCTGCCATGGCTTTTCAAATAGTATGGAGAGTGTCTTTGCAACTACACCAGCCAATTCCTTCAGGACTCTAGGATGTATCTCATCAGGTCCCATGGATATATGTTTGCTATGTATATTCCTCAGGTGATCCTGAGCTTCATCTTACCTTATAGTGGGAGGGACATTACACCCTTGGTCCTCACCTAGTGGTCTATCAGACTGGGAGGGGTGTGGAGCGAGAGTACCAGTGAATATTGAGACAAAAATGTCATTGAGTACCTCAGCCTTCTCCTCACCTGCTGACACCAGCTCTCTTTTCTCACTCATCAGAGAGGGAAAGCTTTCTTTCATCTTCCTCTGCTGGTTGATGTACCTGTAGAAGCCCTTCCTGTTATTCTTTGCATCCCTTGCCAGGTTCAGCTCCAGCCATGCCTTGGCCTTCCTGACCTCATCTCTACATAACCAGGCAGCGTTCCTGTGTTCCTGCCAGGTTACCTGTCACTGCTTCCACTGTTTGTGTAGTTCCCTCTTCCTCTTTATTTTCATTTGCAGGTCCCTTGCCTGATTTCTTACACTTGGGGACTGAGAACTCTTTCATACTAATGAAAGTTTCCATAGAGATCTGCCAGCTCTGTTCTGCTCCCTTGCCCCTGAGGATCGTTGCCCAGGGATCCTACTGACTGACTCCTTGAAGAGCTGGAAGCTTGCTTTCCTAAAATTCAGAGTCCTTGACTGTCCTAGGACTGCAAACTCCACCAATGTGTGATCACTGCATCCAGGCTGCTTCCAAGCTTGATATCACTGATGAGCTCACTTGCATTTGTGTCCACCACGTACTGTGTTACACTCCTTCAGGTATGGCTGTCTAATACCTCGTTCAAGAAGTTGTCATCAAGGCACTGCAGGAGCCTCATCCATTACCTACAGCTTGCTGTGCTACTTTTTCAGCAGATGTCAGGGTGGTTGAAGTCTCTGAGCAGGACAAGAGCATGTGAGCACAAAGGCTCCTGGAGCTAGAGTAAGAAGGCTTCATCAATGGGCTCCCCTTGATCAGGTGGCTTGTAGTAAATGCTAACAATGTTCCTTTGTTGCCTCTGTTTCTAATTCTTACTTATAAGCTGTTAATGGCTGTTCTTCAGGGATAACTCTTCACACTCTATTTCCTGTCAGAGGGCAATGCCTCCCCTCCTTCCTTGCCTGTCCCTTCTGAATACCTTGTAGCCATTGATAGCCATAATCCAGTTATAGGATTCATCCTACCACGTTTCAGTGATGGCAATCAGGTCACAGTTTTCTAGCAGCCCAGTAGCTTCCAACTCCTCCTGTTTCTCTCCTGTTTTTATATGGAACAAAAATAGAAATGGGTAGATTCAGACTGGATGTTAGGAAGAAGTTCTTCACCATGAGGGTGCTGAGATGCTGGAACCGATTGTCCAGGGAAGTGGTGGAAGCCTCATTCCTGGAGGGTTTTAAGGCCAGGCTGGATGTGGCAGCCTGATCTAGTGTGAGGTGTCCCTGCCCATGACAAGGGTGTTGGAACTAGATGATCCTTGAGGTCCCTTCCAACCCTAACAATTCTGTGATTGCCCAGCCTGCGTACATTCATGTACAGCCACTTCACCTAGGTGGTTGGCTGCATCAGTTTCTTAGTAGATCATCCCTTGATACCCTTGAGGCACTTCATGGGAGTTTCCTTGCTGGCTTATACTGCCTCAAGAGCTCCCAGCTCACCTCTGCTTGATTTTGACTATGCTGCAGTGCTGCCCACGTCTGGGCAAAAGGACCCATGCTAGCACTAATTCCATTCAGACATTGTGAGTTGACCCTCTGCTTATCACAGGCAAGCCTGATTTTTTCCTCCTATGAGTTCACATCTAGTTTAAAGCCCTACCAATGAATCCTGCAAGTTCCTGGGCCAAGACCCTCCTTCCCTCTTGAGAAAGGTGACTCCCATCTTTGCTGATGCCAGCAAACCTGGTGATGTGTAGGCTAACTCATTGTGAAAGAACCCAAAATTGTGATGCTGACACCACCTTTGGAGCCACGTATTAATGTATTGGATTTGCCTGTTCCTTCTGGAGTCTCTGCCCACAGCTGGAAGGAGGGAGGAAAAGACAACCTGTGCCCCAGATTCCCTCACTAACTCTCCTAGGGCCCTAAAATATCTTCTAATTTCCCTTGGGCTATGTACTACAACTTCTTCAAGACCCACATGGAAGACCAATAGTGAGTAGTAGTATGAGGGCTTCATCAGGCTGGGGAGTTTCCTAGTGATCTCTCTAACCTGGGCTCCTGGGAGGCAACAGTTTTCCCTATGAGAAGGGTCAGCTTAGCATACAGGACTCTGCTCTTGTCAGAAGGGAGCCTCCTACAACTATGACTCTTCTTTTCTTCTTTGTGGAGGAATATTTTAAAAGGCTTCATTTTGTCCCAAAGTCAAATAGGAGAGAACAGTAACAGTGGGCTTTTTTTTCATATTTTTTCTTGGGGTGGAGATTTTTCTTCCCTTTCCGAAATTTTCAGATGTGCTCAGCACCTGTGTAGTGAAGATGAGTCTGGGAGAAGCAAGGGTATATATAAACCAGGACAGTCTGTTAGGAAAAAAACAAAAAACAAAAAACCAAAAACAACAAAAACCCCAAACCAACCCCCCCCTCTCCCCCCCCCAACAAACCCAACCCCCTCAAACACACACACACACAATCATAAATCCCAGGTATCTAAAAAAAGAGATTGGGGTATGGGGTAAGTCCTATGTATAATCAATGGTAGAAGACAGAAGGAAGGAAGGAAGTACATTTCTCTGGATTGGATCATGTATCTGGAGGCAACTCTTTCCAAGGGATTACATAAAAACAGCTCAAGGGGCATGATGTCTGTCTCCCAGGCTTTGTCACGCAGCTGGGAATGGGCGATGGTCCAAGTAAAGGAGAGAGGGAAAGCTGCTTATCACCATTCGAAAGGTAAAACAAGATGAAATACCAAAGATGGCACACACGGTCATCCTACCCTAGAGAAACCTGCTTTAAGGTTGTCTTGGTCCGAAAGACACCTTAGAGGCTGCATCTCTCCCAGGCACAAGCCCTTAAGCAGTATGGTAATGGATAAGTGGAATTTCTTGCTAGCTCCCCTGCATTCTGCTCAAAGTCTGACTGAATTGACTTCGCAAGGGAGAAAAACAATGTGAAGTTAAAAGGGAGGGTGGAGGGGGAAATTGTTTCTCTACAGCCCAAAGCTATGATGTGCAGAAACTGTGCTGCTGTATCCAACCACTACAGACCTCCTCAGCATAGCGGCTCTACATGATGCAGAGACATAATAACAGTCATATTCTCAGCGTGCTCCTCTCAGCTTCCTCTTTGCACCCTTTTGGAAAGAGACAGAAATTGTGCAATAGTGTTCAAAGACACATGGAATTAGAGCCTGTCTGCAATTTGCCCCATGGCACCCTCTTGGCCTCTAGATCCTTATACCATGGGATTTGGCATAAAAAGATTGAAGGTTTTGGGGTGGAGGGTTACTTGAACTTGCTTAACAGACTTTTCTTTAAGCTTCAGGCAATAAATACAGACTCATTTAGATTGATTATGTCCCTAATGTTTAAGAGGGAACTGTATCAACTGACAAAAAAAACCCCAAACATTATAAACAGTATTAAAAATATGTATTTACATAAAGAGCAAGTTTGTTCCTGTCTGGATGCTTTGTTTCCTGCACATTAAAATAAACAAATGAGTATTTTAGTTAAATGATCGTACTCAGAAACGTAGGAGAATAACTTTGTGTCTAGTTTACCCCCTTCGAGCTTGCTGAAAGCATCGCTCATGGCTGCTTACTCCGTTTTCTCCCATAGTATGCCTCTAGTGGAAGGAATTGTAAACTCCAGGTATAACGATCCCTTTTGTCTTCTTTTTTTCTCTAGTGACTGCAGTAGGCTGAACCATAGTCTTGCACATTTCTACTCAAGTGTAATAAATCAGGCGATAAAGAAGGAACTCCTACACAGTTAAGATTCTAAATGCAGACTAATAGATCATGTTGGGGAGGGACCTTTTAGGATATCAGGTAGTGATAGGACTAGGGGGAATGGAATAAAGCTGGAAGTGGGGAGATTCAGGCTGGACATGAGGAAGAGAGTGGTGAGAGCCTGGAATGGGTTGTCAGGGAGGTGGTTGGGGCTCCATCCCTGGAGGTGTTTAAGGCCAGGCTGGATGAGGCTCCGGCCAGCCTGATGTAGTGGGAGGTGTCCCTGCCAATGGCAGGGGGGTTGGAACTGGATGATCCTTGTGGTCCCTTCCAACCCTGACTGATTCGATGATTCTATGATTATTGGACTTTCTGCAGAGAAATAAGTGTCTCAGAACTAGGCACTTGTGCTTTTCCACCTATTCCTGCATGAGGCCTTCTCACACTCTGAACACTGTTAAGATGGAACCAAATCCTGGGTGTTATGGATGAAAATGCTGGTGGGACACTCTCTGTGAATCCAGCTTTATTTAGAAGTCTCCTCATTTCTAAACCACCAGCTCCTACTTCTGCTTACCTTCTTGACACGTTATGGGACTGCAAAAAGTTCAGCTGGTGCATTTCTGTGTACAGCAAAAATAATTACATAGGTGCCAGTCCTGCAACCAAGCCTTTCTAGATGGCTTGCACAGGAACAGCTGTGTCAATTGGTAACATCAGACCAGTAATTATTTCAGGGCTGCAACTCTTTGTACGGGATAAGTTGTCTTTAGTTTATCTGGAACATGAAGAAATCAACTTTGCAGTCAAAAATTTGTCCTTAGCGTTCCTATATAGTAAGCAGCTTTATAGTAACACTTGCTATTCTACCAGCTTCAGATGAATTATTCAAATTCCTGATGTTGCTTTGATGAGACTTGCACAATCCGGATGTAGAGAAAATGATTACAATAAATTATTGCACAGCTTCACCATTCAGTCTCATGTAGAAATTTTCCAAAGAAAAAGACTAAGTTTCCACAGCTGAGAATCAGACAAGGAGTTTCATCATCATCATCAGTCAAAAAAGCTTTCTCAACTGAAAACAGCTCCTATCATGAAGGCACTCACATTTGGAGGTCAGCTTGATATATCATGGGAATTAAAAAATGAACCACAGTGGCCAACTACAATACTCTGTGTGAGTATCTTGCATTAGAGTACCCTTCTGGGCTGGAGCCAGGATGTGGCATTACAATGCAGATGGCATAATCCTTGTGGACCAACTAAAACAGAGCAGACCACTGGGAACTAGCATTCTGTTCTTAATCCAATTGTATCAGTAAACGGATAAATGCTCTGACTGCTCATCACTACTCTCTGCTGGAGTTAGCCCTTTAATACTTGGTCATGAGAACAACCACCTTCAGTGCTGAGTTACTGGAAAAGCAAGTTTCTACGATATACTTCAGCTTCTTAAAGAATATCCAGACAGGTTATAGCACAAATCATATGAATTTTTAAAACAATATATATGATTTTCCTTAAGATTAATTGGGGAATATCCACATGATTTGCTCCATCATCTGATTGTCAATGCTAGCAACTTCCTGGTGGAAGATATAGTTAGAGGTAGTAATGTTTTCCCTTTTTACAACTGGATGAAGAAGACATTAAGTGAAATCAAAGAGTAATTTTGATGATATGAGTAGCAACAAAAGAATGGCCAAAGCATGCAACTCCAAACTGCATAATGGAGAATGGCAGAGAAGATACCAAACTAGCACATCCTTGGATGTATTTGAAATCCGTCTAGATATGGTGCTCAAGGATATAATGTAGTAGTGGGCCTGGTTGACAGTGGTGCTGGAGCACCTCTCCTATGAGGACAGACTGAAAGAGTTGGGACTATTCAGTCTGGAGAAGAGAAGGCTCTGAGGAGACCTTATTGTGGCCTTCCAGTATCTGAAGGGGGCTACAAGAAAGCTGGGGAGGGACTTTTTTGGGTGTCAGGTAGTGATAGGGGGAATCGAGTAAAAGTAGAAGTGGGTAGATTCAGATTGGATGTTAGGAAGAAATTTTTCACCATGAGGGTGGTGAGACACTGGAAGAGGTTGCCCAGGGAGGTGGTGGAAGCCTCATCCCTGGAGGTTTTTAAGGTCAGGCTGGATGTGGCTCTGGGCAACCTGATCCAATGTGAGGTGTCCCTGTCTATGGCAGGGGGGTTGGAACTAGATGATCCTTGAGGTCCTTTCCAACCCTAACAATTCTGTGTTTCTATGATTCTATGACTTGGTGGTCTTAAGAGGTCTTGTCCAGCCACAGTGGTTCTGTGAATGTTAACAGAACTGGTACATGTACAAAGTACAGTGAACGATGAGAAATAGATTTGAGGCTTAGTATTTGCACAGCAACTATTTCAGTACTGAAAATGGAGCCACAGAAAATGCACGCAAGCTCTGTCTTTCAGAGCTAGTTAAAAATTATAATAAAGCTATTTGTTTTCCTAAGAGAGTGCATTCACACATTCAAGTAAACATCTTGTATGCACAGGTATTATATTTTCAAATGCAGTGTCTGCTTTTAGAGAAAGTAGAAAGTGATAATATCTTAACTGTAACAAGAGACTGAAAAGCCTGTCTTTGTAGTTTCACCTCAACCCTACAGGCATGTTTCAAGATTTGGTTTTGTATTTTATGTTTTTTAAATGTATAGCACAATTTTTATTTATTGACCAGAAACACATTTTAATTAAATGTTATGATTAAGAGCAGAGAAGCTCCACATGCATAGCATTCTTTGATATTAAATGAACATATTAGATTGAACACTTTTCTACGACAGTCGGGTGGAATACTGTTTGATCACTAATAAAATACAATAACCTTTCTGCTCATGAGATTAGCCTGAAAAAAAACACCGGCGGTATTGGGCTGTTATTCTGTTAATCCATGCTCTTGGGATTAACAGCAATTATATGCTTTGGGAAATCATGAAGCTTTCTAAGTATATTTCTAGTTTTCTTCAGAAGTACTGGTAGGAAAACAAGAAGTGAATGGAATACACAGAGTGATTTCCCACGGTCTTTGAAAAGTAATACCTCTAATTGTATTACATTTACATAACTCCTAGGCCTTTTGCTTAAATGTGGGCTTCCTTTAATCCATCTGTTGTACTTGATTTTACTACAGGATAGAAATCACAACATGCTTCAGAGAGTTAATCATTAAAGACTATGAATTGCACTTCCATGCAAGAAAGGGCACAGGTACTGGCACAAATACATACTATATCATCTTATCATGCTATCTTCTACACATTTAACAGTCTTTGATCTTATCTAATAATAGATATATTGCTGAAATAATCACCATTTAAATATATGAGGTTGTTTGACATAGGTACTACACACAAGGAAAATCAATAATGATTATACAATCACTAGATACAATGTAAACTGCATACCGCAAATGTCTTTACAGGGTTAGATAACATCACAGAAATCCTAATGAAAGTCAATAGCCATTAGTTTTTAGAAGCAGCACTTGAACTTTTGGGTTTGTTGTTTTTACAGTAACTAGTCCAATCTTAGGTGCAAGATTTTAAAACAAATGAAGATCAAAGAAAGAATGACAAGTAGATTTAACAAATAAGTCTATGGGACCGCTCAATATTTGCTATGCTTTTGAAAAACTAGTGAATACATATTCATCTTCTGTAGTAAGTGGAATCTCTGCTAGCAAGGTCATCCAGAACCTTCAAGAGAAAGCATTAGTTTAATTTCTTTTTGTAGTGATAGCTGAGCTAATAACCACCACCTGTTAGCTCACACCAATTGAGGTTTGTGTGCCTATGGAAGAGGTGAGGTCACTGCTCGGAATTCTTTAGCAGAGATTTATTCCACAATCTTAAATAGCACAACTAAACAAAGTGACAACAAAGTCTGCAACGGCTATTAGGTGTGTGTTCAAAATCAGCATGTAGTTTGTAAATAATGCTTGCTTCAGTTCAGAAGAGCTGAAAGCCCCTCTGAAAGCAAGGGCTGTAATATTCTTGTAATGCTTTCTGAAGCTACATTCTTTTGTAATTCCAATCTGTGCATATTTGGCAGGATTTATTACCGAAACAGAAAGAATGATATTTTGACTTTACAGGTGCAAAAATTAATGTTTTGTAGAGAAACTGTAGTGGTCATTAGAGAAGCATATAAAGTTTTGTCAGAAATTGAGAACTAAGACAGTTTAAAGTGCTTTGGCATAGAAAGAACATAAGGACAGAAAAAGGTAGAGCATTTACTTTTAATCAAAGATGAGTGCAATTTTATCTCTACACAAAATCAATTGGTAGTTCTTGCTGCTTTCCAGATGTAAAATAAAGTGCCCAACATAATTACACTGACATAAAGGTCCTGCTGCTATTCTCACCAATAAGATAAGCAGGCTTTGAAAATAGTTGCAGCTCTGTAAAACAATTTTGTCTCAATTAGCTGCTATTTTAGGCAACGTTCAGAAGGCAATACAATATTTATTTTATATATTCATGGCTTTGAGTCAAACAAGTTTCAAATCTCAGTTTAGAAGTAAACACTGAAAGAGGATAAAGGAAAGTTTCTCAAAAATATAATCCACTCAATTCTGTCTTCTTATATAATTAAAAGATTTTTGGATGTACAGAACCAACAGTTTATAACCCTTATCTTCTACCCACTCTAACATGGCTGTCAAATTTACTGTTTAAGCTTTCCTTTGCAATCACACTATTACGCACTTCATCACCTTCCCCACCCCCATCATTCGATCTAATGGTTTTAAAGGGAAAGGAAATTACTTGTCTTCACTGCCAGCACTTGACACTTTTATGGGTCATTTGTAATGAAGCTATTCTTTGGTTTTAATGGAGACCTTGATTTGGACCAGTGTGAATAATTGTCAAAAGGTGATTAATTAAATAATCACCACCACCCTGTAAAATGGATCAACATATTACATTACACTGATCCAAAAGTTATTTTATTCCTGCATTAGACTTCAAATTCCATGCATTTAAACAAGCCTTAAACTGGGCCATATAATTTACTACACATTAATTATACATATCATGTGGCTAAAATAAAGAAAAGTGTTTTACACCTTTTTTTAACTCTGCAGAATACGCTGCCAAGGCTTATAACAATGAAAGACCCTTTGGGGAAATAATATTCCTGATTAAAAATAGACACACAAACACTCATGCACACATATCTGTATAAGGCAATTAATATTGTCTACTTAAACTTCACATTTAGAAAGATCTGTATGTTTTAGAAAGAGACAGTTTTAGGTGAAACATATTCTAAAAAAACAAAAACACAACACACAAAAAAACCCAACAAAAAACCAAACTGCAGCTCTGTTTAGATACATTGGAACAAGAGAGAAGCATATGGCTAATAGCCTTTACAGAAGATGGATAGATATGTACTGTTAAATCATGAAATATTATTCTTTAGTTTAGACAGTCCTGTGCAGGTTCATGCACTGCTAACTCTTCCAAGTAATAAACTTTGCTAGAGCCATAGCTTTTGTAATAGCTTATTGCCTTCAGTTCCTTTTAGACAGCTGAAATACTATTAGCAATACTATTTATACTTTGCTCACGGTCTGTATAAATGAAATGTCAAGATTTTGAATCACAACTTTTGAGTCTAAATACGAAAATGCAACATTTTGCTTGCTGAACCTTTCCAGAAGAAATTAAGCTTAACAATTTTGCTGGGTAAGGAATAAAAAGGCACCAAGTAAAGTGCATGTATAAATAGTCATTGTGGGATACTGAAGATTTTTATTTATTTATTTATTTATTTATTTATTTATTTATTTCCAAGCACATTTCTGCACTTGTTCCAGTGTCTACAAATACTTCAATAGACTGACAACTGTCACATTTCAGAGAAACATTAAATAGCAGCAACATGTTAAATGATGATAGAGAAGGCAATACTTCACAGAAATATGTAGGTGTCTGTTGTACACAAAAGGCAAATAGCTGTTTTGAACTGTGATGACTATTTAAAGGTTTAGTGTACACCTTGGATTCCTGCTGCCTACATAAGTACAGAGACCTAAATCCACTGCATACTGGGACTAACTGATCAAAGCGGTAGTTAAATCTATCCATGGAAAATCTAAGTAG
Organism: Indicator indicator; assembly: GCF_027791375.1. Classification (NCBI taxonomy): domain Eukaryota; kingdom Metazoa; phylum Chordata; class Aves; order Piciformes; family Indicatoridae; genus Indicator; species Indicator indicator. The sequence goes on along the minus strand of NC_072015.1, from coordinate 37,239,000 downwards.
TCTTTGGAGGCAACTCTTTGAATGCAGATTAGTGATTTCATTGAAGTAGTCAATCAACTGCTCTTTTCTGGTTGTTAAAATGTCACTGAATGAACACAGCAGATAAAAAAATGATGAGCAAAAAAATAATATTTCAAGTTGAACAAACTTGCTATTTGTAGACTGGATCACATGAATCTGCTGCAGTCAAGATCATTTCAGAGGTAGCTACAGGAATGAATCCCACAAAGGGACTAAGTTTAATCATCCAATCCCAGACTGTATTGATTTTGGAACTACTTGCAATGACTATATAAATAAGCCATTTCTTTGCAACTGTACCTGGAGTCGGTCATGAACCCAAAACCTTCACAACCTGGTCCAAAGTGAATTATGCCCTGCAGAAATAAATTAATAAAACTAACACAGCTAGGCTTCTCTACCAACTTATTTTCACGTTTCAAGAGCTTAAAAATATAAAATCAATAATCATTTAGTCATAAGGGTAAATGAAGCGACATAACATCAAAGTATACCCTTTAGCCATTCAAGTCATTCTAGGTAATTTATCTCATCAAAAGGCACTGGTAATAATCCTTTCCACTCTGAGACAAGCCGCCACACAGCTGCTGTATTATCCTAGAGTAAACAAGTTTGGAGAAAATATTAAAAATCAATATCTGTTTCCTTCTATCAGGCCAGATGGCATCCATCATAAATCTGCCTTTGTAAAGAGTTCTTTAGGTTTAGCAGCTAGAGTGTGAAAGACAACTGAATTAACAATATAAAACTCAGGCCAGTTTAATAGGAATTGACAGCTGGATTTCCTTAAACTTACAATATTGAGGCAACTGAAGAATTTGCTAAAATTAAACAGACATGGAAAACAATCCATTACATTAATGTGCTATCTAAAGGAAGCTTTGACTAATCTTAGACACTCTGAATAATAACATTAACTTCACAGAATCCATAACAGCATAAACATGAAAGACTCCCAATTGTCATTTTTTGCATTCCTGTGGTTCTTATGCCACAAAACACAGCAATCACCTCTCCTTTGAGGGTTTGCCACACAGGCTTATTGCTGTTAGAGAGTACTTACAAAAAGTTCTGAAAAAAAGAATGCAGTTACAACATCCTGAACACAATAGTTGCAATTCCCAATCAGATTTTGTAGCTGTTTAAATCATGGCTGTATTGAAAAACAAATGTGCCAGTTCATCTTGGTCCTTTACATGTAGCTTGCTTGTTAAATGTTAGTAGGCTACCAACTGCACCACCAGGTAGGCAACAGCTCTCTTCATCTTTCAGCACAAACTAGGGTCTCAAAGTGAAAAAGACTGTCATATTTCACGTTTATATTCTGCCAAGGGATCTTTTCCTAACTACAGTAGAAATGGGTTATCAGGTATCCTTTTGTAAACATGTGGAATGGAGTTCGTCATGCTGGAGAGGGCCCTAAACCTTCTCTTGTTCAGACTGCATTGGCTTCTTTTCACTGACATGTGAACTACTCTGTTCACTCAGCCTCTTTCATCCTCCCCTGCTGTTTTCACTTAAACAATCTTCTGTTCCTTGGGTGCATCCAGAATGTGGGACTTCAAATGCAAAATGCCCAGGAAAAACTTATCCTGTCAATGTCCAAGGTGACATCACTGCATGTGGCTTGAGAATCTATCTTCAAACAGAAACATTGCTGCAAGCTTACTCACAGTGTGGCTAATCATCACACCATGATACAGTTTGATGTCAACTCAGTCTCAAGGTTTGAAGCCATAGGAATCTAGGTCTTTTCTGGTTCACACATGACACTCTTAAGGAGCTTCAATTAGTCACTGACTGTGCCATAACTTTGTGACACTATATTTAAAATTGCATCAGAAACATATGCTTTTAAATCAATCCATCACTTATTTGCAGTCATCTGTATGTTCCTAAAGTGGATACACATTCATTTCTCTGTGTTGGAGAATGACTCAGACTTCACTACAGTAATCTTCCTTATGCCTATAGAGTCCCAGAGTGTCATAGTTTACAGTCTTGCCAAATCTGTGGTCAGAAGCAGATGAATTATTTGTTGAGCTTTTTGTAGTTCCACATTTGGCTTTAGCTAATGTGACAATTTGCATATTTTCAGTTCAGTTACACAAAATGATCAACATGAGGTGATAAGGCAACATACCCTCTCTAAACTAAAGGTAGGATCTGTTTCATAAGAAATGGGTAAAGCTGCTAGGATAGATACAGACCTCTTCCTCCATCTCTGGTAGTACTCCCCAGCTACTGTTTCTTCTCTTAGGTGCAGAATGGACAGAATGATCATTTGTCTGTTCGCCCAGAGGAGCAAACAGTTCTCCTAGAGCAGCTTTGGTAGGGCTGTGGTAAATTCTTCACTTTAAACTAAAACCGTGAACTCTTCTGAATCTAAAACTTAGGGACCACAACATACGGATGCCAATAGTCCTGTTTGCCATAAAATTGTCTGTCTGGCAGGAGCAACAACTGTCACCCATCCTTTAGCCTCAGATGTGTAAGCCATGGTTTAACTTATTTGCAGGAGCCTGTGGCAGGCTATCAAATAAGCACATATCATTCCAGAGATGTGAGATTTGGAGGACTTCCAGCCTTTGAGATTCTTCTCCCACTCCCATGCTACCTTCTTTCCTTCTCTCAAACATTCCCCTTTCCCTTTCCTTTCTTACCCTGTTATTGGCTTCACAGTACAAGTGACTTTGTAGTGAAATTTGGTAGCATAACAAGTTTCAGTTAGCAGTTGAGCTGGAGGGCACAGAGAGTCTCGTGGCATGGTAACATTTTCCTACAAAATTGCATCTACAAAGGGCTCTGGGACACAAAGCTGTGGGAGGAGGGAATAAGCTTGAAGTTGCACCCAAAGAAAGCAAAAGGAAACAAATGTGGTCCTCTGAAAAAGCCTGAGTAGAGAATGTCAGGATGAGTTTGATGTTTAGCACAGATCTAGATATGTTTCTGGGAATAGGATTCATATATCAGATGACTGGAATGGTAGTTTGCAGTAACCAGGTGATTTGGAACAGTGTTTCTTAGGCATTTCTAGTGTCCTCTCTTACAAGTCAGTATGAGTATTTTCATTCACATGAAAGGATACAGAAGGAAGAGGTGATTGTGCCAGAAAAGTCATTAGATTTAAATAATTATCCCTTCCCGCAGATCCTCCAGGAGATAAGATGGGCACATTGAAGGTAATTATATAATGTATGAGACAAACATGTTGGTTATTTCCCCCCTAAAACCTGTAATCATCAGACCCTACTATATTATGTCAATTTTAAAGGCAACGGAGTTAGGTTTTTATTAAGCAGAGTTCTTTAATTAGTCTGCCTATTTTATTTTCTCCAAATAATGTTATTATTGATGTTATCATCCCTCTGAACTTCATGGTAGACAAATAAAAGTAATTATTTCAATAAGCATTGAGCACTTTAAGAGGTGAAGTAGAAAGACTAGACAAAGTTTCTTCTAAAATACAATTGCTGAAATAATATTCTTGAGTATTTTTATTATTCCTGCATGTGCTGACTTTGTTAATAACACTGCTAACTCACATGGTCACGGTAGATATCCTCAGTTAAAAATATTTCCAGTGGTTCACTTTAGATTGCCAGAAGTCTTGGCTTAACACAGTGACTTACTTTTGCTGTTAGGTTCATGCTGTTTACAGAAGCTTCAGCATTTGGCACAAATTAAAGAACTTTTGAGCAAAGAATAAGAAATCCACTGTAAAGGGCTTGCAACTAGCCCAATCCACTGTAAAGGGCTTGCAACTAGCCCACTTTAGTTTTATAGTTGAGAATCATTGACCCTTCCTTCATTTTGATTGACACAGAATGAAGTGCAGATACTGACTTCACCTGAACTTCAGAAAATGAAAACATAATCATCCATGCTTGATGGGAAAAAAGATGCACACACTGAGAATATCATGCAGCCCCCCTGTACTTAGGGGACATAGCAGATTATTTACAAAGAACTTTTCATAATCCTGCACAAAAACTGCCATGGGCAGATGATCAAATGCCCAGAAATAAAACCTTTTCTACTCACCTAGGAACTGGAGATGAGTTAACAAAGTTCTGTGGCCCCAGAATAAGAAGGTTTCTAAATGGACTCAAGGCTCAATATAACACAAGTTTACCTTCATCACTGCATATAGACACCTCTGCTGTAACTTTGTCATTTATAAGTACCATGTCTAGTCCCCATGCAGTCATCTTATGTTCTCTCTGTGGGCAGTGGAAGAAAATTGTCTTTGGAGATACTAAGATAAGCATCTAAACCAGAAGAACTGAACTGCCCTTCTTTCCATTGGTTGTAAGGGCCAGCTCAAACATAGATATAAAATTTTTTCTAAAACTCCATCAAAATCTTACCATGGGGAACTAAAATTCAGCCTAGAGATCAGCTAAATGTCTTTGTCACATCTAAGCTTTATAAGCTTTTTATCTCTATAGATAAAAAGACAGAGCTAAAGCTCAGTAAGGAAGTAATTTTCTCTGAGATGCCTTCTTACATAGAAGCATATGAAAAAGGATAATTTTATCGAAAATAACAATCTCTGGAGTCACAAATATTTATTTTTACAAGTTGACTGTACTGAGCATGAAGGTGCTTGCACACTACTGATCACAATTTTACCAGAAGTCTTTGTGTCTTGGTTGACAATCCTGACCAAATCTACAGCCAGCAGTTGTCTTGTCATTCTGAGATTTGAACTTCTGCCATAGTTCAAATGTCAGAGATTTGAACTGCCATTCATGTTCAAATGGTGGAGCTGCTACACTGAAGAAAGTATAGTCTGGAACTGTTAGGTGATGAGTTGCACAGAATCTTTGTCATGGCAGTCATGAAAGACCTCATGATTTCTCTCTTCCACATGATTACATTTAAATTAATGAGAAGCAATTGTGCTTCTGTGAAAAAAAAAACACACAAACACCAACCAACCCACCAACCACTACCACCAAAAGAAAACAAACAAACTTAACCCCAAACAACAAACAAAACAATGCAATCCTGAGCTCCAGCCCTCAGCTGGACGTTACTGCTCTCTAAAATAGTTCATTCCTTGTCATTTCTTCCCTGTGTTTTCATCTTGTTGAGAAATTAGTCATTCACCTCATGCTTACATCTAATTTCTTGAAATATACACCCAGAATGTGCTTGTTTGTAGCTCCTGTTTATCATGCAACCATCTCAGTTTCAATGGAACTCTATCATGGGGAATAGTATAGCCTGCTACAATCTACCAGTATTAATCAATCAGTCAGTGAACTAATCAACAGCCCCCAAAAGCTGTAGTTAAAACCAGGCATCACATTTCTTGTTGCAATGAAATCTGAAGTATCTCTTCATAGATAATTCCAGGCCATTTTACATCAGTTCCCTTGATACAGGCACTTCCTGCATCTTTTACAAGGTTTCTTAATTCACTCACCTTAGAGCCTACTAAACCCATGGTTAATAATTTAATAGAAAAGGTTAAATTCAATTCATGTATGCACAAAAAAGCATGTATATGGCACACTCCTAATTTTAAAATGGAAAATAAAAAATTCATACGAACCCATAGGAGAAACTGAACCTTGCTATTTTTAGAACTTTTTTTTTTTTTCATGAGCACAAACTCTTTTGTTCTGTTGATAAGAATCATGAAAAATTTAACAGTCCTAATTTCCACTTGTGGTGATTCTATCATATTAGACATTTATTTACACAAATTACTGGTCTTAAATTGAATTACACACCTGAAACTCCTCTGCTCATTGAATGCTTTTAATCTTTAATAGAAATAGAGCAGCCTTTCATATGTATATTACAAAATCAGGACATTAAAACCAATATTGTTTCCAGACGGCAGAAAAAAAATGACAGTTGTTTGGTACACATAAATATATATAATCTATAACTTTACTATATATGATCAGAGTAATATTCTTTGGTCAAACATACTTTTAAAATATTCACTTTTTAACTTGCCATGCTACACCTGCTCAAAAAAGATAGAATCATAGAACTCTTGAGGTTGGAAGGGACCTTTGAGATCATCAAGTCGAAATGCTTGCCCACAGATGTGAAATTCTGTCTCAGCACAGGCATTTAGAAAAATCTTACAGTTCCTTATCCTATTATTTTAGTTGAGATTGTTGTCCACAGTCTATTACATTGTAAACAAGAACTGCTTCCTCTGCTGCCTATAGCCCGAACTGGGTATATTAGGACTGATTTCACCAGACCTCTGCATCTGGAGAACACTCAGCAATTTGAAGCAGTCTGAAAGTTTTTGTATGCTATAACAGGACTAAACAAAAAGTTTTTATCTTTTGCTTGAAGTACAGATTGGGAATGCAATAGCAATTTAATCATCAGTTTCCCCACCACATACCAAACCCTTAGTGAGGAATATCTAAATTCATCACAGTAGAGCTAGAAATGCCCTGGCTGAAAGAGCTTGACAGCTCCAACATCCAAGGAGATAGTTAGTTCTTAAAATATTATCTTCCCCTCACCCCAATTGTCATAAAGATCAACACATTAGCTAGGCTGAGCATGGACCTTACAAGTACCATCATGTATTAGTGTTTGGCTGTGACTGGAAGTTAGGCACTTGAAAAATGGAGCTGATGTCTCCTAGAATTTAAAGCTACTCCTGCTTTTCTGAAGAGATGGGTTTGATCTGGCAGTCCTAGCTCAGAGATGAGAAGAACTAGAATTCTTTCAGGAACCTGTGAGCGAACAGAAATATAATTTTCTTCTTCTAGGGTTTGTACAATTGCCATTATAATCTATGCTTTCAGCCTCTGCTGCAGTGACTACCTCTTGTCTTTTCTCCAACTTTTACATCTGTAACTCATTTTGGTTTATCTGCAACATCTGAAGTGGGTGCCAAGATAATTAGAGTAAATTAATTTCTGGCTGAAGCTGATTTAACGTGCATCTAGCAATACAGGTTTTTTTTTTGCAGTAAATCACAAGCACCTGCATTCCCCAATAAATATTTTCTGTTGCTGTATATGGTTAGTTAGATAATATTTTGGTAATGGGTATTTGAGCTCCACGGAGCTCAGAAATATTATGACATCTTAATAGACTTTATCAACATCCTTCAGAGCTCTGCCACAGGGTTGATTGTAATTGAAACGTGCAACTTCCGTAGCGTTGGTCCAAAAGAAATTGTAAACTTCTCAGGTTTAGGAATTTACTAACTCCTGTGTTCATGAAACTAAGAAGTAGGTATCTTTTTTGCAAGTGATTTATCTTTAAAAACACACTTAGTACTGTTTTGAAACTCTATACACCAAACAAGTTGGTTCAAGGAGTGACACACACATAGCTTACATAGTTTACAAAGCCCTTAAAACAAATAGCTCTGATTCCAGGAATCTAAAAGTTAGTTAGTAACTGTTTAAATATTTACAAACATAGTTGAATGTTTAATAGAGTTAGCCAAAGAAAGAAGATGTTTTTACAGTGACAAAACACTGTTCATTCAGTTAAATGTGGAGGTAAATTTGTAAATTAGAGAATGTTCATGTTTGCATATTAATCAGTCTTGTATTTTAAAAGTGCTGAACAGAGCTAAAGAAAAGCATCATCAGCTTTGCTACAATGATATTCTTAGAGTCCTTTTTCATACTTTTCTTTTTTTTTAGGTAAACAAACCACTAACATATGTAGCAGTCCTGATAAAATAACCACCAATGCCAGAACTCAGCTACCTTCACCCCAAAGGGTTCAGAAGAGAACTACACCAATAAATCCTAGTTTAGAAAGCTATATCAAGGGACAGATTAGAAGAATTCAATCCATTTTGTTTAACTAAGACAAAGTTACTAATTTCTGCATTGTGCATGTAGCTGAAGAGGACATTTCTGATGGAAGAGTCCTTCTTGTATCTTGAAAAGGCATGACAGGAACTTTTGTTTGGAGGGTGAAGTGAAATAAATTCAAAATGCATGTTTTTAATGGTGAGGAGTGTTGTCTATCAGCACAACTTGTTGATTCTAGTGATGGCCTCTGCATTATTTGAAATCTTTAAATAAAGTAGGTGATGGTGTAAAAGATGTTCTGATTGAATCAGGACAGGTGGAATTCTGTTATTCTGGAAAGTAAAAATAGACTGCTTTAATGGCAAGCTCTGATCTTTAAATTCCCTTCCTTTTTTTTTTTTTTTTTTTTTTTTTTTTTTTTTTTTTTTTTTTTTTTTTTTAGGAAACCTGAGATTTAGGTTTCACTTGGTACAATGAATGATGAGGTCTGCAACTCTAGAGGGGTATACAACATCCTAGATAATTATGATAATTGTGTACAAACCCAAGAAATTTGAAGAATATGAACTTATTCTTTTCTAGAATTGATTATAGCAAGGAAATGAAGAAAGGCAGGTCTGATGGCTAAGACAGTTTGTAGGGATATTTTGTTGTACATACTGTTGCCAGTTCTTCCACACTAAAGAGATGGAAAGAAATAGTTTTTGAAACTTATAGGTAGCCTAGAAACAACTTCTTTTCTGCATTTGCAGAATGACCAGAGCCAATATACACAAAGACATCTGAATCACTGCTGCATTCCCTTTAGGTCAGGTTAGCTGCAGCAGCTTTACCACAAGCCTAATCCATTTTCCCAGTGTCTGAGGAACTGGAAACATGCATGCTGACGTATAACTGACATGAAACACTATGATGCATCACCTTTTGTGGCAAACCAGGGATCACAGCTGCTTAGATAATGTCCTGAAAGCTGTTGTTTGGGAATCCAAGGTCGATTACCTCCTAGTATTAGAGAAGATGGAGATCTCAAAGACAAAGGAGACCTAAACTACGTCACATTAACTTCAAGGACTAAAATACAGGAACCAATATTTTAGCATTAGTTTGAGTATAAATGAGTCACAGCATTCTGTTCAGATGCTGACTGTCCCTAGGCTCCAGCTAAAACACCAGAATGTGCAAACAGGGTTCCTACCTCCCAGGGCTTCCCACATGTATTCAGAAGGTCCTTACAGAGGGGGAAGACAATACTTGTATCTTGAGATAAAGCTCAGTGAGGCCTGCTGAAAACATGCAATATGCTAGGTTCTGGATCCCTGGAGTACCCCTGAGTTCCAAGCTCTTTAGAACCAGTTTGGGACAACAGCTGCTATGTAGAGGTATCATATGTGGCTTTGGCACAGGTTAATGATCCTTCTCTCAGCTAGTATCTTACTACTGAGTCTATTCAATGTACATAGTTAATCTACAAGAGCCACAGTCTGGAGCATAAGGAGAAATTCAAAGCAAAGCTCTGGGACAGTAAGTCAGATTCATTGTGTGGAATGGTTTAATGTAAAAACATAAGAATTAGAAAGGAATAGTGACCTTCCCAAGGTTTTGTGGGCAGAAAGTAAGACTTATTCCAATATGAACACCCTTTGCCATGCCATTTTCTTCCTTCAAAGACACAGCGATACCATGAGCGGGATTGCTCTTTTGGGGGACATCAGACTCTTCTTTGATGATATTTGCACCAAATTCCCAGGATTTGCAGGGATCATTGAGCTGATCATTCACAGGAACCAGCCGTAGGTGGGTGTTTTTCCTTCTCCATGTGTTTCTGTAACTTTATGAAATCCTCTCTGAATGTGATGATTTGACTTGTATAAGGACCATTATTGATGTAGTTGTTTTAGACTATGCCTTTTTTTTTTTTTTTTTCACAAATCTTGAACAGAAAGTGGTAAAATGTAAACAAATCTCTCTTGGTTGTAAAAAGGAAAATAATGGTAAGTTCTAAACAATCCATTGGACAGATAACACACATAAGCTAGTGATGAAAACAACCTTTCTCTTTTTGCTTCTTTGGCTCTGGCTGATGCTTCTCCTGGCTTTACTGAGCTTGACTGCATTGCTTTTGTTATGACTAGTATTAACAACAACTTCTCTGCTCTTTCTCTTGTCCCTTTTCGTGTTCAGGGCTGGTAAGGGAGGGAGCAGGGGAGTGGAGAAGGTATTAGCTCCCCTGGTCTTTGGCCAGGGGGGTTCTTGTGTTGTTTATAAATTGTAAATACCTGTAAATATTGTATATTTTGTCCATATTCATTGCATTCCATTGTAGATTGTACTTTTGCTTGTAAATACAGCTTCATTTGCTTCCAACTGGGCTGGTCTGGCAAATTTAATGATGGGGGAATTTTCAACCCACCACACATGACTATATGCTTAAGAATCTTGCACAGCATTTTCATCTAGTAATACAAGCAATGATAAATAAGAGTATGATCTATATCCCATCTTTGCTAAAACTTACTGTTTGTTAACAGCAAGCTGTCAGAGAGCTGATCAAAAGATTTTAAAGGGTGAAGTAAAAGATACCAAATACTTAACATAAAGTTTTCCTTTTGTCCTTTTCTTTGTTGTTGTGATCAAAGAACAGTGGTACATTTTTGTGGCATAAGTGGCCTTTGCAGTTGTTTCTGTTTCTTGGTTAGTACTATGTTGTCTAACTTTTCTGTTTAACCTAATGTACTTTTATGTTAAGTAACTTTTACTAATCCATCATTCCCATTCTCACACCTGGTTCAGTAGACATATATCAGCTTGTTAATATATTACTTCAGGATAGATATTTTGGACAAGAGCCTAGGTATTTCAATATTATTCTTCAGAACTCTACAACTAAAATGATAGAAATTCACCATAAGATATACACCCATCAGATTACTTTAGAGATTCCTCTTTTGTTGCTTTACTGTGTGAGTTGTTTCATGTCCACTGCATGACAACAGAAGATTTGGAATAAATATGTCCCATCAGCTTTTAAAAATATTCAGTTAAGTGTGCTGATGTCTAAAAAATATCAGCATTCCCTTTATAAGCTATCAGTGCTAAACTAGGAGGAAGCCAATTAAAATACTTTTGGTACACAAAGTATTTAGTATTAATCTGTTTTCTAGGTTACCTTTTTAAGATTCAGAATTTGCATTTTATCTGTTGTTGTTAATAGTTCAGAAAAAACCTAGACAGTTTTTGGGCTTGCTTGAGTAGGATTTTCTGAATTGAATATATTTGCACTTGGAATAATCTGTTGTGGCTTTTTTTCTTTGTGTGTCTTTTTTTTTTTTTTTGTGGTTATTTTTATTTTTTTGTTGGTATTTTTTTGTGTGTGGGATTTTTTACTATTATTCTTTGTTACTGTTGACAATTCTTGTACAATTTTGTGGTTATTTTTATTTTTTTGTTGGGTTTTTTGTGGGGGGAATTTTTTATTATTATTCTTTATTATTGTTGACAATTCTTCCTGGACAACAGACAATTTTCAAGTGCCATTGGAATGCATTTTTAATAGCTGTAATTTTCTAGGTTACTTTTATCATGTGAAGATGAATTGGAAAAGGAGAGTTGAAGAGACACTAGCAAAGCAGACTAACGTGACTGAAGTTTGGTTCTTCATTATTCTTGTATTTATGAGTGATAGAGATGAAACCTGGCAAGACATATTGGAAATTGCCATGGTCAGTCAGGCCTTGTTGTAATGTATTCAGAGGTGAAGGTATATTGATGCTCATATCAGAGTGAATGAAAGTATTTTACAAAGCTTGGTGGTTATTGCTCAGTATTGATGACATTACTGGCAAGCAAAGCAAAACCAGAGTCTCACTGGCAAGTGCAGCAAAACATACAGCAAGTTTGTTTTTTTTTTTAACTGTCTCATAGAATTTCTCAAAACATTTTCCCAGACCTTCCACACTTGAAAGAAGCTCCTTTTTACGTGCCCAGAAATTCTAGTTTACTGCAATTAGATATTACTTCTGCTGATTCAGTATTTGGAGAAGCTTTTCAAAATATCTACTGCTTTTTTCTAAACGAAGTTTTGAATGCTAGCACTGTAAGTGGCCTCAGCTGAGATACAGTAACTCCACTGATTCTGACATCTGTGACCAGAAGTTTAATACTTAAGGTAGTAGTCAAATAGCATATGCTATCAGTCACAGGCACAGAGAAGAGTGGAGCGTCATGACAGGGATGTAGTGTGATGAGGTTATAGAATAAGAGAGAGAGGTCATTGGAAAAAAAACACCCTGATCACTTTCCTGATGCATCAGGCCATAGAGATGCCTCAATTCACTCCTAAGTACATAACCACTGGCAGCTTAGTCCAGCTGCAATGTTTTCCTCCCTGTTGTTGAGTACGCTTCTCTGCCCACACAAGAGTTTGTGTGCCTCTACAAGGTGAAACGGATTGAGAAACTGCTCTGCTTGTTAGTTATGCACTGAGTCCTGATCTGGTTTGTCATCTGATAGACATGTGGGCACACTCCTTGGTACTCATGGGTGACTTCAATCACCCTGATATTTGCTGGGAAGCCCACACAGCTAGGCACGTTCAATCCAAAAGACTCTTGCAGCGTATCAATGATAACTTCTTGTTGCAGGTAGTGGAGGAGCCAACAAGGAGAGGTGCACTGCTGGACCTTGCATTAACTAATCAAAAAGGACTGGTTGGGGACATTAAGGTTGGGAACAACCTTGGCAACTGATCATGACATGGTGGAGTTTAGTATTACACAAGGGAGAAGCAGGGCAATAAGTAGGAGTACAACCCTGGACTTCTGCAGGGCTAACTACACTCTTCAAAGATCTGCAGCACAAGAAGTTCCACCTCAACATGAGGAAGAACTCTACTGTAAGGGTCACAGAGCACTGGAACAGGCTCTCCACAGGGGTTGTGGAGTCTCCTTCTCTGGAGACTATCAAGACCTGTCTGGATGCTTTCCTGCACAACCTACACTAGATTATATGGTCCTGCTCTGGCAGGGAAGTTGGACCCCAAGATCTCCAGAGGTCCCTTCCAATGCCTAACATCCCGTGATCCTGTGATATGCTACACAGTTACCTTACCAAAAGCACACACAGCAGCAGAAGCCCTTGGTTCCCCCCACCCCAAGCACACAGCAGCCAGCCCAGCAGAAATAGACCAACAGGCCTAAGAAGAGAAAACAGAAGCAGCAACCAGACACAGGAAGCTTCTCCTGTTACAATCTGAACTTCAGGCCCCATGATACTTTGCCCCAGCCAGCACTTTCATTTTAAAGCTGGCATGACCTCAGCCTGGTATTGAATACTGATTAGCAGATTTAACTCAGCCCATGGCATTCTGTCCAGGTGAGACAACATATTTGCATTTTAGTTGATTCTACACCACAACTAAGAACAGATTCTGATTCCTGGCTCCAGAACTGGATGCAGTACACCAGGTGGGGTCTCACCAGAGTGGAGCAGAGGGGGAGAATCACCTCCCTCCCCCTGCTGGCTATGCTTCTCTTGATGCTGCCCAGGATGCAACTGGCTTTTCAGGGCTGTAAGTGCACACTGGTGGCTCATGTTGAGCTTCTCATCCACCAGCACCCCATTTCATATGACTATAATTCCCTACAATTAGCTGATTTTGAACTTGTCAAGAAACCTAAAGAGAGTCTTCTATTCTTAGTGAAAGTCTCAGAAAAAAACCCTACCAATTGTGTTCTTTTCGAAAAGTACCAAAATGTCAACCAGAGTTTAATGGAGGGGAAAAGAAACAGTATTTAGGAAGTTCTGCAACTGAGCAAAGAGTGTACTATCTTCCTCACACCACATAAAAGTAATATGCTGTAAGCACACTGTGAATAACAAAAGCCAGATTGAGGCAGCTTTGAATTTTTGAGCAGCAACACATCATACATACCTCTCTTCTCACCACTAACATGCTTGATAATTTATTGGGCCACAGCAGACATGAGATCAGCCATAACACAGTAACTGTTTAAAATACAGTTCTATGTTTTAATTTTTTTCTTGAGCTTTAAGCTCCATCTTTTTTGAATTTTCCTTCTAATCTGTTCAAGTTTCATTGGAAACTTGTAACTAAGAGGGTGAGGCATTTATTTTTCTCTAAAAGTGAAAAGTAAGTGTTTCTGTAATGATTTATGTCCAGGTAAGATTTCAGCAGAAACATAACAAGTCATTAACAATGCTGAAAAAACCCCAAACAATTATTTATCAAAGTCTCAAGTATGACTTTTATACCATGACTCTCATGAGTGTGCTCATGCACTTTTTGCAGAATTAAAAGGCTTCTACTGCAGGATTTTTTTACCAGGTATATCTTGTAAATTGCAATCATGTCCCAAACCAAGAAAATAAAAAAAATTAAAGTACTCATGATGTCCTGTCAGCAAAATGGAAATTCTTATTTATTTCTTTACTTAGCAGTTGCATAAACAGCAGTTGTGTGAAACTGAAGTGATCTTAGGATCCAAATTAGGGTGGATTTAGATTGCATTTCCTGTGCTGGCAGCCTCATGAGAAAAGTTACTTAAGATCAGAGAACCTGCAGCCTCTTCTAAAGACAGATACAATATTTCTGTGGTATTCTATGGTATTCTGTTGGCTCCTTCAACACTGGCAACATAAATCTTTCAGAGACAAGGTAGGACAGTCCAGCCAGGCAAACTGCTGCATAGGAGAGGCATGGAACCAGCTGGCATTTCCAGGAAATGCAGCTTGACAATGAACTGATCTGAAGCTCAGTATTTGTCATTTCTCAACTTGAAGTCCATATAAAATGGGTTATTGCCAATATCTGAGAGCTATAAGATACATATCAAAGAAAAAACAAACCAAAACAAGCAAACTCATCAATGAATTGCTATTGTACAGTAAGTGTGCATACTAGTGAATGAATATTCATAGAAAGAGCTGGGGCAAGGGCCTGGGAGTCCATCTCTTACTCTTCATGTAGTAGACAGCACGATAGCAGCATGTGCTGCTCACTCTTCCTCCCCTGATCCTAGTGGGTCACCTCTCCAAGTTACTCAGCCTCTCGAATCAGTTCAAGGTCACTAATTTAATCTGTTTATTATTCACCTGACCTTGAGATGAACCAGAAACAATCCATGTTAGAAGAGTTTGAAAAGATGTATACTCTACCTAAGAAAGAAAGAAATATTATTAAAGAAAAAAAATGTATCTACTTCATCAATGCATCTATTTCTCAAGCTAGAAATAAAACTCCAGTCCCATTTTTCTCAGCTCTATTCAAACAGGAAATGTGATTTCTGATTTTACAGTGTTTCCAGATAGTGTGTATATCTGTAGCACTTGCTGGGTTTATTTCTTTAGTTTTCCCCCATTTAAGAAACCCCTCAGAGAAATTCTTTTCAGATAATTCCACAAAGTGCTGATATTAAAAACCCTGTAAAGGGCCACTGCTTTCTAACTATTCAACTTGCCTTTCTAACAAAATAAAAATGTGCAGGTGAATATTGTACTGTGTGTCAATAAGTGAAGAAAAAAAAAAGATGTTAAAGCAAGCTAAATAATTGCCTAAGAGTACTTGTACTAATGACCATAAAGTTCTACTATGCTAATTTTCCCCTGCACTTTTAATTACAGATCAATAATACTTTGTGGTTGACATTTAAAAATGCTGAGCTTCATGTAGGAACACAGACTGAATAAAAATACGTAGTGTGGTACTGGATTTGCCAAATCAATAAACTCTGGCATTTAACAAACAGTAGCATGTCAACAGCCACCAAGATTAGCAAGTGGAAAAGACTATGCTTCAAGTGCTTAATTATTGCTTAATAACACTGAGCTTCAGTTCATTGACAAAATTCCACTGCTGTGAAAATCAGCCATTCTATTTTTTGTTTTATTTATGCATAGCATCTTTCAAAGGTTCGAGTTTAGCTGAATCAAAAGCCAAAAAGCATTTTAGAAATTAAAGTTATTAAAGATCAAAAGGTGAGAAATTGCATAGGTTTCAGCTTAACTTTCCTTTCTTAGGTAAATTATTTTTTTTCCTTTTAAAATGCTTTACTGTGATAAGCACTTTTAATAAATAGGACCATATGAAACTGCACATTATAATATCAATACAATATCAATGATTCTCTTTGAAACTAAAGGCTAGAATCAATAAAATGCCGTTCAACTTTCCTATAGCAGTTCATGCTAAGATAAGCAGAAAAGAACTATTTTTTACAATGTTATAACTGTAAACTGCCTTTTTTTTTTTTTTTCCCTCTATTTTATTTTATTTTCCTCCTCTGGATTTCATCTTCATTGCAGCAATAGGCTAAATTTTAACTGAACATTGTCACTATCTGATTCCCAGGCACATAAAAGTATTTCTAACCCTGCTAAGAGGGGTTTTAACCCTAAGGAGCATGGGAGGAGACATAAGTGAGGCTGAAACTAATAATTCAGTGGGCGAATCAATGATTCTGTAATGCTAATGTATCTGTTAAGTTCAAGAGCTGTTCTACTGTTTGAGTTTTTGGGCTCAAGAAAGGATGGCTTAGTTGAGTGGGGGAACTAAAGCTTCAATCAGGATGACCAGTTCATGAATTTCTACAATATTACATAAAGCATCTGACCCATGAGTATCATATTGACCTAAATCATCATTATAGTAACAGATGTTACAACACAAATATTCCTACTTTGCAACTGTGGGAGATTTGGCAGATGCTGTGACACCAAATTTGTATATAAAATAGAAATCCTAGTCTGTGAAAAATCTTATGTTTGCAAAAAACAAACAAACAAAACGCAAACAAACAAAAAAAACCCCAAAACAGGTCGAGTCAAAACACCAAAAAAAAAAAAAAAGAAAAAAAAGGATGCCACAGGTGTTTTGTTCCTTCTACAGCCAGACTTGGAGGAAGAAAGAGATGCCAGGAGTAGGTGATTGGTATATTCTGCTTTCTGCCTACGCTCCACCTGCAAGAGCACTGATGAGTATAGAATCATAGAATCAGTCAGGGTTGGAAGGGACCACAAGGATCATCTAGTTACAACCCCCCTGCCATGGCCATGGACACCTCACACTACATCAGGCTGGCCAGAGCCTCATCCAGCCTGGTCTCAAACACCTCCAGGGATGGGGCCTCAACCACCTCCCTGGACAACCCATTCCAGGCTCTCACCACTCTCATGGGGAAGAACTTCTTCCTCACATCCAGTCTGAATCTCCCCACTTCCAGCTTTATTCCATTCCCCCTAGTCCTATCACTACCTGATATCCTAAAAAGTCCCTCCCCAGCTTTCTTGTAGCCCCCTTCAGATACTGGAAGGCCACAAGAAGGTCACCTCAGAGCCTTCTCTTCTCCAGACTGAACAGCCCCAACTCTTTCTGTCTGTCCTCATAGGAGAGGTGCTCCAGCCCTCCGATCATGCTCATGGCCCTTCTCTGGACATGTTCCAGCATGTCCATATCCCTCTTGTAATAGGGGCTCCAGAACTGGATGCAGTACTCCAGGTGGGTCTCAGCAGAATGGAGTAGAGGGGGAAAATCACCTCCCTTGACCTGCTGGCCACACTTCTCTTGATGCAGCCCAGGCTCTGGTTGGCTTTCTGGGCTGCAAGTGCACATTGACAGCTCATGTTGAGCTTCTCATCTGTGAGAATGTTCTTGGGAAATCAATTGTCATTTTTATATCAGTGTGGTGTATCAGAATGTATGAAAAATTGCAGTTCAAATGAGAAAAATAAAGGGATTTTCCATTGGTAAAACATTTCAGCGGCATGTTACCAACAAGCTCTATTTGCTGCATACTACCTGGAGCTCTCAATCAGAGCTGAACAGATAAGAAATTGTCTCATTAAGGCAGCTATTGCACATTTGTAAATTTAGTGCTCACTTTTGCAACCATTATTGACATTAAGGAGCACTTGTTCTTGTAAGTGGTTCAAACTAAGTCCCTTTTAAATCAATAGATTTCCTCTTTCCTAGCTGGGTTAAGTATTTCCATATTTTCTACAGGAGTCTCTAGACTCCTTTTAGCAAAATCTCCTTAGGAGACTTAACACAAAATAACTGATACAAAACATATTTGGTGAGTAGAGATTTTCCCCAGGGAATTTTCCCTGAGTGACTCTAGTCACCTGCAGTGTAAAGAACAGAGATGTCTCTAAGCCCACCTAAGTCACACAACATGAGACTGGGAAGGAGAGAGGAATGGGCATGGAAAGGTGAAATTTAAGAAGGGTTCTTTAGAACTGCTTTTGGGATTATGTACTGCTACCACACTTATCAGGTGGATATAGAACTGTGATTAACATTACAATTTCTACATGTTGGTGCCCTGATGTGCACACCAATATAATGCATTTGAGATAGTGTTCCAAGGCATAACTGTCACAATGTCCACTGAAGACTTTGATTTGCCAGGACTGCCCAGAGGATACTCAGTGTTGCAGAGAGGTTCATTTCAAAACACATCTAGGAAATGTTTAAAATAATAAAAAAAAGGCAATAAAAAGACCCCACAAACTATGCAAACACATGTAAAAACCAAACCACCAATGAACTAAAGGAAAACTGTCCTGGTTTGAGCTTCCAGGGCAAATACCCACCAGACAGAATGTATATCACCCCGATCCCCCTCCTTATTCCCCTGTAGGGAAAAGATAGGCAGGGGAAGGTAAAACAAGTAAGTAAAAACACTTGCACAGAATTGGAAATTAACAAAAGTAATACTAACAAGGTATTAAGGGAAGTGGAATATATATATAAAACCTGATTTGCTGGATGGGAGAGGATTAGGCCCCACTGCATAGCAAAACAGCTCCCAGACAGCAAGAACCTCCCCACCAGCCAGCAGAGTGAAAGCAAGAGCAAGAGCCTACTGCATGAAGTCCTGCCTCTTAAACAGAGGGCATGCAGGAAAGGGGAGGGAATAACATGATACATAACCTGGTGTCAGTCCTTGGGTGAGGTTTTCCACCCTACGGTCCAGCAGCTAACCCTCAACCTACAACCAAACCAAACCAAACCCCACAAAACCAAAATCCAACAAACAAAAAGTCGTCCCCTTCCAAAAAAAAAAAAACAAAACCCAAGACAAAACACCAAAACTACTGCTAGGACTGCTTTTGCATTCCACACACCATATGTTCACAGGATCACAGGATGTTAGGGTGTGGAAGAGACCTCTGGAGATCTTTGAGACCAACCCCCTGTCAGAGCAGGACCATAGAATCTAGTGCAGGACATATCCAGACAGGTCTTGATAGTCTCCAGACAAGGAGACTCCACAACGTTTGGGGAGCCTGTTCCAGTGCTCTGTGACCCTTAGAGTAAAGAAGTTCTTCCTCATGTTGAGGGGGAGCTTCCTGTGCTGCAGTTTACATCCATTGCCCTTTGTCCTGTCACAGGGCACAAGTGAGAAGAGGCTGTCCCTTCCTTCTTGACACCCAGCTCTCAGGTATTTATATACATTTGTTAGATACCATCTCAGTCTTCTTCTCTCCAGACTAAAAAGCCCCAGGTCTCTCAGCCTTTCCTTATAGGGCACATGCTCCAGTCCCTTAATCATCCTTGTAGCTCTCTGTTGGACTCTCCCAAGTAGATCCCTGTCCCTCTTGAACTGGGGAGCCCAGAACTGGATGCAATATTCCAGGTGGAGCTTCACTAGGGCAGAGTAAAGGGGGGATTTTTCAACCTCTGTCAATCTGCTGGACACACTCTTCTGAAAGTACCCGTTGCTACTTTCCCTCCCATCTGTGAGTGAGGAGGAAATCGTGGAAGAAGATTGTGTTAACCAAGGACACAGAAATATTTGCCAAATGAAATAAATATTTTTAAAATATAAATTTTAGTCAAAGAGAGATTTTAGATTTTTTTCTGATAACAGAAAGGAGAGAAAAAAAATCTAGTTTCATTAATGTGAATATAGTGGTTGTTTGTCTCTCTCTTTTGACAATATTGGATGTAGCAATGCAATTTCTGTAACAGCATCACACCTTGTCATTCTTTTTGTAGTGATTGGTAATTTTAACATTAAATCAGTTAGTTTTGTGTGAAACTGGGAAATCAGGACAAGAGTCCCTGTGAAATTTTCCCTCAACTTTTGCTTTCATCCAGAATAAATGTTTTGTCTAACACATGTTGTGAATCTAAGATACTACACAGGAACTATGACTGAATGCAGGCCAGAGTCACCAGGAGAGATTCCTAACCCACAGGATGCAGCACTGAAGATCTTTCATACTTAGTTTAAAATAACACCATGTCTGGAAGAGTTACCATCTCACTTAACCATTCAATGGCAATACTTGTGGAGGAGGATCAGAAAATGTCAGAGTAGAACCTCTGGCCCAAAACAGGTTCACTTCTATAACCCAGTTCCTGGTTTGAGACACAGACCTTATAACTTGTGCTCTGAAAATTTATTCCTTCAGTAGCCTCAGCTGGTGAGGAAGCATTTTCCCTATAATTAGTGTAATTTTGTTGTCTGGTTTTCCTCTTTGCTCTTTCTGTCATTTCAGCTGCAAAGTTTGGTAACATAAGTGCTTCGTTTTTCTTTCCAACTCATCAGTGCATGATGCAATATGCAAATATTTGAAATACTGTAAAATAATAATAAAATATGACATCACAATTTTCTTAGGGCTTGGAATAACTTTTTTTTTTTCAGCCTGCAATATGCTAAGTGTGCAATGTGACTAGAATCATAGAATCAGTCAGGGTTGGAAGGGACCACAAGGATCATCTAGTTCCAACCCCCCTGCCATTGGCAGGGACACCTCACACTACATCAGGCTGGACAGAGCCTCATCCAGCCTGGCCTTAAACACCTCCAGGGATGGGGCCTCAATCACTTCCCTGGACAACCCATTCCAGGCTCTCACCACTCTCATGGGGAAGAACTCCTTCCTCACATCCAGTCTGAACCTCTCCACTTCCAGCTTTATTGCATTCCCCCTAGTCCTTTCACTACCTGATATCCTAAAAAGTCCCTTCCCAGCTTTCTTGTAGCCCTCTTCAGATACTGGAAGGCCACAAGAAGGTCACCTCAGAGCCTTCTCTTCTCCAGAGTGAACAACCTCAGCTCTCTCAGTCTGTCCTCATAGGAGAGGAGCTCCAGCCCTCTGATCATCCTGGTGGCCCTTCTCTGGACACCTTCCAGCATGTCCAGATCCCTCTTGTAATAGGGGCTCCAGAACTGGATGCAGTACTCCAGGTGGGGTCTCACCAGAGCTGAGTAAAGGGGGAGAATCACCTCCCTTGACTTGCTGGGCACACTTCTCTTGATGCAGCCCAGGCTCTGGTTGGCTTTCTGGGCTGCAAGTGCACATTGACAGCTCATGTTGAGCTTCTTGTCCACTAGCACTCCGAAGTCTCTCTCTTCAGGGCTGCTTTCCAGCCAGTCACTGCCCAGCCTCTATTTGTGCTTGGGATTGCCTCAATCCAGATGCAGGACCTTGCACTTGGTCTTTTTGAACCTCATGAGGTTGGCTTGTGCTCACCTCTCCAGCCTGTCAAGGTCCCTCTGGATGGATCCCTTCCCTCCAGCTGGTCTGCTGCACCACACAGCTTGGTATCATCAGGAAACTTGCTGAGGGTGCACTAAGTAGC
Organism: Indicator indicator; assembly: GCF_027791375.1. Classification (NCBI taxonomy): domain Eukaryota; kingdom Metazoa; phylum Chordata; class Aves; order Piciformes; family Indicatoridae; genus Indicator; species Indicator indicator. The sequence continues at coordinate 37,217,601 of NC_072015.1, read as the reverse complement.
AGATCATTTCAGCTCACATTCTATTCTATTTCCTTTCCTTGAGTGGCATTATAAAAAAAAAAAAAAAAAAGACAACCAACACATACCTCAACATTGCAGTGTTAGAGGCTTGTAAAGCCTTTTGAACAGTACTTTGTTACTTTGTTGAAATACACACACATGCAGGTACACATAGAAACATACACAAAAAATACAACCATAAGCATTTTCACTGTAATAGTAACCTTTCCACAGGCTTTCCAACTTGTCTGGTCTTCCTTGAAGGTCGATTGGGTTTTCAACTCTGTTATCTGCCAGGTGTTTGATGGAGTGGTCCAGATAACAGAGGAGAGAGCAAAGGGAAAAAATTTTTTGAAGATCAAAAGTGTCTGTTCATTTTGTTATCTAACCCTATCTGTTGTCATAGTAACAGGTTTCTTTTAAACTCTACTACGAGATGATTTGTCTCTGTCTGCTATGAATTCTACTTTGACTGAGTGGCTGCTGGTAAGGTATAAAGTGGGTACTGTGTTTTCCAGTTTCCTACTGCAATATTAAGAAGTGAAAGACAGAAGATGAATTCTCTATTTTCATGTTGGATTGTTCAATATTCACTATTTTTTTCCCAGAAATATTGAACTGTTATCTTAATTTGGTCAAATAGATAAAACTTCCAAAGTGGTCATATAGTAGTCTTTGTTCTAGGGCTGGTAGAATAGAAATGAAAATCCAGGACCAAATCCCAAGAGGAACAGTACAATTCCTATTTAAGGCTGCAGAGCCTGAATTTACTCATTAAATGCTCATTGCCTCCTCACAAAAGCAGGAGCAGGTTGTGAATGGCTTAGTCACAAAGGGGTCCAGAAGAACCTTATTCTGTGCTGGATATGCATAATGGCAGGTCAGTGTAGTAGTTGCTATTTGCATGGACTATTAATTCTCTCCTCCCTTGGGTGACTTAATAAATTTCCAGCAAATGGGAGAAGGAACACAAGATCATAGAATTTGAACTGAGTCATCATACCCAGTTGTCTGCCATTGCAGAAATTACAAGATAGTGCTTTTTTCAAAACCAGAACAAACTGATCAACTTCATCTAAAAATTACAAGCTTTTTTTTTTTTTCCCCCTTCTATTTTTGCTTCATTTCCCCCCCTCAATTCTCTCTGCCAAAAAGCTGTTCCAGAATTTCATAGCCATATCAACAGGTAGCCCTGCACCACATCGTTTCAGTTTATGTTAGTCTCCTCTTGTAAAACAGACTCTGGAGACAAAGTAGAGATGTGCAACACTAAGAAATTGTTAAGTGTGTTAATCGACGTACAATTAATGATGATTTGTGAATTATAACCACACTAAAATTGTTTAAACAACAGTATACATTTTGCAAAATTGTGATGGCATAGCCAGACAAAATGCATAAGCATTTTATATAAGTATGTGAAGACTGTGACCATCAAAGGAGAAAAAGATGAGTGTAGTTGCAGGTAACAAATATCCACATAACAAGGAGTTGGAAGACAAAGAAAAAAGACACAGGCTAGCTGAGGATAAACTCTTTTGAGAGGGGGCTAAATAGAATTAAAAATCAGGGAAAACCAAGGAATATTAGACAAGAAAGAAAACTAGTCCATTACTTCTCCAAATTCTCTCCCCAAGCTGCTCCTGGGCCTGATCACTTTGTAATTGTGCATACTCTCAGCTAATTTGTATACTCACGGATAAGGACATAAATGTCCAGTTTTACATATGCAGCAAAAAGAATTAAAAATGTATAAGCACTGTTAGCAAAAAGTGTGTTAGTGAAAGAATTAATTTTTTCAAGTTTTGTTCTAGCATTTAATACTGGCCACATCTATTACTCACAGCAAAGTGATCTGTAATACATTGAGATAGATATAGATATAGATGATATAGATGATATAGATATAGATATAGATATAGATATAGATATATAGATATAGATATAGATGATATAGATATAGATATAGATATAGAGATAGAGATAGAGATAGAGATATAGAGATAGAGATAGAGATAGAGATAGAGATAGAGATAGAGATACATTAACCCTCCATTTCTTCCCATCATTGTAACAAAGTTTTTACTTCAGTTAATCTTTCTCTAGCACATATGACTGGAAAGTATTTTCTGCAGCTGTCCCCTCAATTTATAGACATAATTTCTTAGACTTATCTCCACCTCCACAAAATTTCAGAGCCCTGCCTGACAAATGACATTCCATACTCCAGTTCTTAAATTCTCAGTCAGTCTGAAAAGTTTTGAGCACTTTTATCCTCTGTAGGCTATTGCAGGAGTGAAAGAAATATTCTTTAATGAATAATTAGACCCTTGTGTTTGATACTCCTCTGATAGGGAATTATTGTCTACAGATTCTTGCATGGTTCTGAAACCCTGAACAGGAAAAACTCATGTTTATATTAAAAAAAAAATCTTTGATGCCTGATGTGGCTTCTAAGGCAAATTGTAAGTTGGCAATTTATTAATGGTTGCTGAAGTCAATTAATTAGATAGATCTAAAGAAGTTGTACTCAAATGGCTTGTCACAGTACACAGCAAAAATAAATAAGCCTGTGAAAATGAGGCCTACTATTCACTGTAATATTTTTAGTAATATGAAAACCTAGCAGATTTATCTGTCCAGTTTCCTGGGAAAAAAAAAGTATTTTTTAAAGTCAAGAGATGTAAACATCTCTCTAATGTCTTTTGAACCTGCTAGCAAGTTTAGTACAAGAATTTGAAGAATAAATCTCCACAGTCTTTTAGATGGCTGAATGGAGAAGGGTCTGCAGAAATTAAAGGGGTGCCATGATTTCTAATACTAGAATCAAAACATTTACACAGGGATCTGTTATGGAGGCATGAAGCAAATTCACCCACAGAAGCCACAAGAACGAGACTTCCTCACTTCTACAGTTCATGTGATGATTACAGCTGCTATTGATACTTGAAGTTGTGAAAAAAAACCTTATTTAAGATTCCTGAAGTGAAACACCTCTGGGCTGTTGGCTGTGGCTACCTCTCCAGCCAGTGCTACCTTTCCTGAACATTGGATAGAATCATAGAATCATAAAATCATAGAATCAGTCAGGGTTGGAAGGGACCACAAGGGTCATCTAATTCCAACTCCCCTGCCATGGCCAGGGACACCTCACACTAGATCAGGCTGGCCAGAGCCTCATCCAGCCTGGCCTTAAACACCTCCAGGGATGGGGCCCCAACCACCTCCCTGGACAACCCATTCCAGGCTCTCACCACTCTCATGGGGAAGAGCCTTTTCCTCATGTCCAGTCTGAATCTCCCCACTTCCAGCTTTCTTCCATTCCCCCTAGTCCTGTCACTACCTGATATCCTAAAAAGTCCCTCCCCGGCTTTCTTGTAGCCCCCTTCAGATACTGGAAGGCCACAAGAAGGTCTCCTCAGAGCCTTCTCTTCTCCAGACTGAACAGCCCCAACTCTTTCAGTCTGTCCTCATAGCAGAGGAGCTCCAGCCCTCTGATCATCCTCTTGGCCCTTCTCTGGACACGTTCCAGCACCTCCATATCCCTCTTGCAATAGGGGTTCCAGAACTGGATGCAGTACTCCAGGTGGGGTCTCAGCAGAATGGAGCAGAGGGGGAGAATCACCTCCCTTGACCTGCTGGCCACACTTCTCTTGCTGCAGCCCAGGCTCTGGTTGGCTTTCTGGGCTGCAAGTGCACACTGACAGCTCATGTTGAGCTTCTCGTCCACCAGCACCCCCAAGTCTCTCTCCTCAGGGCTGCTCTCCAGCCAGTCACTGCCCAGCCTGTATTTGTGCTTGAGATTGCCTAAACCCAGATGCAGGACCCTGCATCATCACCAGTCAACATTTTACAAAACACTAGCTGAGCAGAATTATCAGAATAGCTTTTTGAAATCACTGGCCATGAAGATGTCAGTGATTAACAATATTATTTTTTCTAACTGACAGGAAATTTGTGATGAGAAATAAGTGCTCTGAGTGGCTTTACAAAAGTTACTGGGAATCCAGAAGGGAAACTTGCCAGAGAAGCTGTTCTTCATTTGCTAAGAATAGTTTTAAAATAGTTGAGTGGCAAGCTTTCCTATGACATGTGCAGCCATGCATATTGTCTGTCAGAAGTTAATGAGTGGATTTCAACTTGATTCCCATTAATGTGAAAAAGGATTTTGTATTTTTATTTATACAATGGCTGCTGACACAACATTATCCTGGCTGCCTGATTTTACCTTGATAATTGATTAAAATCACAATTTTGATAGTTTTATTCCTAGAATTCTAGTGATTCATTCAATATTTGCTATTTAGCAATGTATTCCATCACTACCAATATTTTGTCATGTGGAGGAGATACCTGCAGCTTTTCATTTGGTGTCTGTTCTGTTCAAAGAGCAAACTGATTTCAGGCTGCCTGCAAATCCCCTTTGGTCTTGTGACACATGATGTCACAAGCTTCCTGAAACGACTTGGAGGTACATTATTTGCCTGACATCAGCCACATGACGACTTGCATGGACAGCTGCAATATACAATGGCAGCTGGAGGGCATGCTCCATCACTGCTGTAGGTAGGTGTGCAGCTAGGACTGCCCTGGGAGGCAGCAGAAACTCAGATTTTCCTGTAACTTACCTGAGGCCCTGCCTCACCATGGGGGTGGAAGCTGAGATCAAGTTCTAACATCTGTGTAGGTGCTAGTAGTGGAGAAACAGTATTATGGCTAAATGAGAAACATCTACATCTGATGACTTGTACCTCCAATTTTCTACCCCGCTAGCATAATTACTGTTGGCAGATAAAGTTTTGATTTAGGACAATGGATCTCAATTCTGCAAATGGTAATACATGTGTTTAACTTTAAGAATGCAGATAGTTCCATTGTGGTTATGAAACTAGCCATGTGCTTGGAGTTATGTGTGTGCATAAATGTCAGGATTGCTGCCCAAGGACGTAATTTACCAGTAATATGTAGGAAAAAAGAAATGTCTCCTGCAGAAGGCAGCTGTTTCTTTCAGAAATGCCTACATGGGATATTGTTTTTACAATCATTTTTAGATGAGTTACTGCCTAAAAATCCTGGTTCACTGGATTTTCTTTTGAATGCTTTATGGGTATATCTTCTTTTTTTTTTTTTTTCTTTTTTTTCTTTTTTTTGAGCTACTTTCAGGCAAGAATTCTAAAGTAGTTTTCAAAAGCTAGTCAGACCCAGCTTCTTCTCTTTAGAGCAGGCACGGGTGGGCCTGGTTCCTTTAGATCTGCAAACTGGGGAATCTACAGGCAGGTCAGATCTCAGGAGAGGAGTTTGTCGTATGGAAATGTTTAACGGTCCAGCTTACATTCTGCATAGTCTTTCTTTTATCTTTCAGGGTTTGAACATGATCCTTTCAAAGCTAGATAACCCAGAAAAATCCTCACAACTGCTTTGCTCACTCCCTGATTCCTATAATCACAGTCTAGGAGGAATAGGTTACTATGACAATATCATTGCAATAGTTTTGTAAAGTGTTTTTAAATTTTTTTCAAGTCCCTCTCAGTGCTAACGTCCTTTTCTGTTCTGCAAAATGATACTTTCTGTCATTTTACTTAAGCTACAATCAAGATACAAAAGAACTAGAAAAATATTTTGCTATATGAACAAGCATCACCTCTCAGTATTTATGTAAGCAGAGGAGCATGGTCAGAGATAACCATTTAGAAAACCTTTTCAGCTGCATGTCCTGATATAGGATGCTGAAATACTTCTAGACAACTTTTGTTTGTTCCCACATGTCTTAATAAATCATGAGGCTCAGGATGTTGTGTCACTTTTTTCATACTGATAAGATCATCACCAGGGTCTACAAACACTGACTCTCTCTTCAAGCTGATTTGCACTTTTGAACAAGTTTATTAACAAGTGTGTTCAGTAATTGTAAGGTAGAAGAGAGAGAGAACCACCAGGCAACAAACACCAGAAGCTGGGGCCAAAACTTTGATGACATTTTAAGACCATGTCATCAATGTTTCTTTTTCATAGACTTTTGAGAATTATGATAATACAGTCATAAGAAATAAGTAAGACCACAGGTAAATTGATACAAATTAAGGTTCTGATTTTTTAACTTTTTCTCCTTATCACATAATCACCAATGGGGTCTTCAATGTGTTTAATATATCAGGGCAACTACTACACCATAACCTTGAGCACTGTATCTGGATGGCTTTTAATTTAACATCAATAGGATATTTTGTTGTAAGCTTGTAAAGGTCTTCATGAGGCCTATGGTCCAACCTCTTGATCAAAGCAAGCTAAGCTACATGGTTAGACTGGGTTTCTCAGGGCTTCATCTGCTCTGATCTTGAAATCCTCCATAGGCTGAGGCTGATCAAATTCTCTGGGTGACCTATTGCAATGCTTGATTGTCCTCATGTCCTGAAAGCCTCATCAAATTTGCAGAACTCTCTGGGATCAGGTTTCCTCTCCCCATCTTGAATTTCACCCCTAGATCTTTAGCCTGAATGCCTTAGTTACTGATGTGAGGATGTAAGTTCTGATCTGGAAAAACTTTTGGGCACCAGTTCATTGAAGTAAATGGAACTACTCTCATGCTTGAAATTACACATCTGCTTCATGCTTTGCTATCTCAGGGTCTAATCCTGAATGGTAATGTTGCATGGTGCAGGGAACAGTTTTCAGATTCTGTGATTAATTGCTTTTAAACATTTCACTTGTGAAGATGCTGCATTACCAGGACTGTTATGGCTTTCTTAACCCAAAGCAAAATTCCAGGTCAAAAGATGTGGTTATATAAAAACATTAGATAGATGTTAGGAGAGAATAATCTGTCTACCTTCAGGTAAACAACAGATCAACTAGAGATAACTCACAATTCCATGTGAATTTTTGAAAATATTTTTCAAATAGTTCTTTTCTGGTAATGAATGATAAGTGAGAAGCTAATGGAGTGTTACTCTGGCAAAACTGCATTTTTTTCTAGTTCTCAAGACATTCTTTTCAGAGTTCAAGTGGGGACTATGTTCTGTAACCCTTTGTAGTGTAATCCTTTGTAGTACAACCCTTGTTTCTACCTTGATTGTAATCAAGTCAAAGTGACATTCTAAAGATAGCTCACAGTGAAGACATTTTATTTTGCATTCTCGTGACTGAGTACAAGACATAAAAAATGCAATATGCACAAAATAAAACAATATAAGACCTGCGTGGAAATAGTGCAACATATTTTAATTTGCATTACTAGATTAACCTTCAGTGAGGTTCATAAAGTCTTTGAAAAAGAATGGTAAAATAGAGAAGTAAATTTAAAGTTGCATGGATAGAATGAGATGCAAGATTATGTGGGATTATATATTGTAACAAATTATAATAAAGACTGGTTTCTAACAGTGGAGAGCAGCTGAAACATCTACAAAGATCTCACTGACAAAGAAAGTGGACAGAAAGAGGTAAATGACTTACTCTGTATGGTGACCAACCTTCTGCTGTCAGTAGATTTTTTTTTTTTCTAGGCAATAAGTACATTACCAGGATAGCCAAAAATCCTCTATCCTCTGATTTTTCTTTTTTCTTTCTTTTTTTTCATCTTTTTTCTTTTGATCTCTTTTACTGAACAACACAGGAACTTTCCAGAAATGTTGCTTTTGCTGTAACACGACAGCAGACTGTTGTTAAGTGTGGCCAGATACGTGCTAAGGATGAAATGGAGGTGGAAACCACCATTTCTACCATGGCCAGATAACTTTTAAGGTAAGTAAGGAGGCTGGAATCTGGGTATCTGGTGGATACTGGGAGATCAAGGCATGTGGGAAAAAGGGCCGGAAGCATATGGGATGCAGAGAACACATGGAGAGTGGGAGAGCTGGCAGGACAGCTGGTCCCCAGATGATACTGAGATCAAATGACTGAGTACTTCAACATGGCTTAAATTGTTAGGAAGTGTGGAGATGGAACTCTCCCTCATACACAAGAATGTGTGTGTATTACTGCTCTAATTAAGTCTCCTTCCCTGAGCGTGAGTATCAGAAGAAAACCAAAGTCGTTGAGATGGTTTCCTCATAAAGATCAGGATTTCCTCAACCAACCTATAAAAATCTCTGAAATCTCCTAAATCTTGAAGAAACCATGCAGTTAACAGGCTATGAACCTGTAGTTCATACTGGACTTATTCCCCCCTGCAAAACAAGTTTATCTAGCGTATCTGTTGTGTGACTGAAAACATGCAATGGTGTGGACTTTATTGCACCCTTGAAAGCCAGTGATGGTCTCAGAGAATTTGCAGAAGCTGTGCACTACTTGCTAATGCTGCAGCCACTTCGTTTCTCTTGTTTTGGTTTGTCGTCTGTGCCTGTGATGCTCACAGGGAATGCCAGAATAATTCCTCTACCAAATGTACTCAGTGAAATTGACAAAGAGATATTGCTAGTAAGGGAAAACCAGAGCTCACGCAAAGTGATCATGCTGGAGGTTTGCCTCTCAAGCACATAATAGTCGACCCTTTGTTCCCCTTTAAACTTAATATGGTTAGTCAGCTTATGCTTTGTAGGCATTACAGTCTCTGGAAACGAGAATTTCAGAAATATCTGAAATCATGTTGTAGATTAGGTGTCCCTCTGAACATCTACAGGCTGACATTAAGTCCCAAAGGAGAAGCAGCTTTCCCAAGATCACATGGCAGCAGGGAGAAAACCAGAGACACATCACAAGACATCTGCACTGCTTAGTTAAAGGGCCTGTCCACTGGCTCATGCTGTTTCCTTTAAGAAGCTTGTCTCATGCAAGTCTTTGCTGTATCCAGGCCTGTGTTGATTAAGTGCATCTTGTGTTGGCATGTTCTCAAGCCTACTTACTCCCCATCAGCCTTCCTCTCCACCCAAGAAGTGAAGTCCAATATGAAGCATTCATTCACATACCTCCAAGTGTCATTAAAGCACTCTTAAGTAGCTTACCTGTGGATAAAGACTATGTGTGGAAAATTTCATCTGTAAAACAGACCAAAGACTTAGCGAAGAAGTGGCTGGAAAGAAAACAGTTAGGGAACTGCAAATACAAGAGCATCTGCTTTACTATTACTCTAACTACAATAAAAATATTGCTGGTGGGTTAGTGAGATCCGTCTGGCCCCAGCTGTCATTGTCTTTAACAGCCAGTCAGTGAAGCATGCCTGTTGTTACCTTGTTGCTTTTGCTATAAACCAAAAATACTTTACATTGTGCTCTAAGTGAGAGCAAAGAGTGAAGACGTTCTTACCTGAAGAGAAAACAGGATCTGTAAGAAGAGGATTATGAACAAACCATTTTTATGACAAGATTTTTAACCTCGTTGTTGAAGGTGATTTCATGCTCTAACAATATTCATTCTAGTATCTTCACAGTTCATAACACCCAGGTGACTAGTCTTTGCAGGAAGATTTCACATGCTATCCAGTTACAGAATATTTATTTGCCCTCTTGAAACCATGCACTCAGTTGGTGGGTTTCAACTCCCCCAGGAGAAGACGTGCCTGACCAACTGACATAGGCAGGGCTTAGTCTCCAGGGAGGGTTGAATTTCTTTGGCATGACAATGGCCTGGGTTTTATTGGCACAGACGGCTTGTGTCAAGTATGTGAACATAAGTTCTTGAGGTTTGCAGGAGGAGCAGTTACAGATCTCTTAATATTCAGCTTGGGTTTTACACAGGCCTGCTCCTCCAGCTTGGGAATGATCCTCTACTGGTCTGAGTTTGCTGGGGGATACCTGCTCCAGAGAACTAATAACCTGGTTGATTATGCACTGGAGTGTGTGACTAGCTTCATACTCCATGGTTTAATGTCTCTGATTTACACTGATTTTAACATTCCAGAAGTGCTGTGAAACCGTTTAAACTTAGGAAAAAAGTGTAAGTTTTCAGTATAATACACAGGTCCAGTCACTTTCACCTGACTCCTAGTTTGAACTCACCCCAAATAAATCTTACCTTTTAAGCCAAATCCAATAAAACATCTGAACATTTAAAGACATAAATCAAAATACCTAATATTAGGTACCAGCTTTATGAATTAAAATGAAAGTGAGGCTCCCAAATAAGTAAAGAGACTTCTCTGTTTGGATGACAGCTGAAAATGCAAAGAAGCAGTGTGCCTGAAATCCTGCCCAGTTCAGCCATAAAGGGCACAGAGGTGTTATCCACTCAGGAACTGCAGGCTAAAACCATCCGAGTGACCAAAGTAGGGATTCAGTTAACTTATGTATCTAAAAGTAGAATAGACATTTATGTCTAAGCCAGTAGTTATGGGCTCCCCTTTAGTTCTAAGCCAGTAGTTCTGGGCTCCCCTCAGGGTTAGTAGAAAGAAAACAGGCACCTTCAGAAGACTGTTGATCTGCTAAGAGAGGTATCTGGAAATAGCCAGGTGGATTGCACTCAATAGGTGTTCCTTTCTGCTTTCTTATTCTCTCTCTTGGAGAAAAAAACCCCAATTGCCATGGTTAGAACAGTGGATTAAGAGACTTGGCTCAGCAGTATTCAGTGCACTAGTTGCCAAAGGCCAGGGTTCAAAGAACAGTTTTTTGTCTGGTAGACTTGACCCCTATGAAATGGAATGATGATAACTTATTTCCCTTTAGGTTGAGATATTATATATATTGCTCATGATGCAATGATGTAATGTGTACAAGAAACCAGCAATAGTCAGTGAAGGATAGAAGACCAAATGCATGATCTGATAAAATATTTCTCAGGAGACAATCACTCCTGTTTTCTAATACTCAGATGAGGTGGGCAAGGAGAAAAATGGTGCCAGATCTATAGGTATCCTGTACCTATATGTGCTATATCAAGCATCAATCTTGTGTTATTTCTCTTCTGCCTTTTCAAATCCTACCTTCATGAACCTTTAGACATGGGAATAACATTTGGCTCAGAGAAGCTGCCCTCATGTATGATTTCTGGTGTCATGTTTCCAGAATTGAGACCTTGGGAAATTTAATTTAAAAAATAAATTATATATATATTCAAAGGGAATACCTACCTCTGTTGAAGAATATAAAAAAAAATTACAATTGGCTTACTGGGAAAAAGATCAGAGGTTTTGTTTTATAGTAGAAATAATAAGGCCATTAAATATCAGCTAATACAGCCATGTTTCCTCTTAAAGTTTTCTATTGACTCCCATCCTGTTTCCTGCAATTTAGTTTTCAAAATATTACAAATAAACCTCCTGATTTTGTACATAATTTCTTAGGAACAACCTTTGTCTTGCATTCCAAAAGCCCTAAAAAGTCTATTTAGGGCTGTCATGAGAGTTAATAAAAGCTTGAAATTTAAAGATATAGGAGACTGAAGCTGGCTGAATTTGATTACTGTAGCATTTTCCTACAGATTAAAGGACTCTTCTAGAGTGAGGATAAATATTCTTGAATTTTTCTGAAGGGTGTTTGAATTATCAATATTTTCCATAAAAACACAGGTTGTGCAGTGAGGGCAAAATAGTTTTACCAGCCTTGAAATAACGTGAGCTAACACAGCTAAGTTCTGGTTAATATGAAACAGTGACATAAAACCTGTTAAAATATGTCATGGCAGATAGTGTGGCAGTTACAAGAATATTTGTTTCCTCCGACCCTCATGATGGTTTATGCCTCTGACTTAAAAACATTGAATGACAACATTTATTTATGACACCTTCATGTCTAGAAGCTCTGGTCACACTTGCTGAGCCTAAGACAAATTTCTCATTAATTCTGCTGGATATGTTAGAAATACATACAGCAGAAAAGGTTAGGGATTTAGCATGCAGGTATAAACATAAGGCTATGTTTTTGTTGAAATTGCTGGATTAGGTGATTAAATAATAATTATATTAGTGAAAAAAATTTCTTTTAAGAAAGGTAAATAATATACTTTAATACTAATCTATCTATATCTATATCTATATCTATATCTATATCTATATCTATATCTATATCTATATCTATATCTATATCTATATCTATATCTATATCTATATATCTGTATCTATATCTATATCTATATCATCTATATCTATATCATCTATATCTATATCTATATCTAATCTATATCTTGTTCTAGCAATTCTTGGGAAAGAAAAGAACAGAAAGACAAACCAAACAAATATTGCTGGACTATACTCTTACTATAGTTTTGTAGTGTTTGAAAACCTGACCTTCTGTTTTGTCCTTTTTTTTTTCAATGCATCCTCATGCCATTTTGGCAACTTTGAGATTTCATTTGAAGGCACAATAATAAAGTATTTTCTTTGTATTGATTGAAAAAATATAGTGCTTATTTTTTGCTTGGTTTTCTAGTAGTTATTCAATAGGTTAAAGGGCAATATCATCTGTTTCCTAACAGGACATTTTGTGTAAGATTTGCAAGTCCTACAGGTACCTTTAAGCATGGATAAATATGCACTCATGGTTTCAACTGGATAGTTTTTCACCACCAAAGGATGATTATGTTGTGTGCCTTGAGACATAGGCTATAATATATTTCCTGTCCCTTTATTGCATTTTGGAATCATAAACAATGACTGTTTGGCTCAAAGCCATTTATTCAGCCCAAAAGGACATTATTTGCACAACAAAAATCAATAAAAATGTTACTAGGTCTGGCTGGATACTTTGCTTAACTGTGATATTTGTCTGTCACTGATGGCATGCCATCTCTCGTAGGAGACTGGGGCCAAAACAGAGCTATTGATCCAGTCATCAGTGATGGATACTGGCATTTGGAACAGGCTGCTGCAGAGAATCTCGATTAAAAAAAATATTTCTATGTTTTGCCTGCAGCAGAGTCAAGATAACCTGAGTGAGGAGATTTTCTCTTTTATATTGGGTTTCTCCTCCTGTGGTTGTTAAATGCTCTAGACCAAAGTTCATTATTGAAAGAATTAAGTCAATCTATGTTTAGCCAAAGGCTTTGACATCATATCAAGCTCTGCTGATTTAGACACAAGCTAGTTGTCCTTTTCATCACCTTAAAAGCGTAAGGGAAGTGTTTTATATAGACCAGTGATAGAAGTGATATGCTGGGATGTGCTTACACTTTTTTTTTTCCTATTGTAAAACAGCAAATTATGTCTAAGAAAAACAAGACAAAAACTGATTCTTACACATTGTTATATAAACACTGACCTATCCTTTGAGGCACTGAGTATTACTCTCTGCTCTTGCTTTATCAGAAGTTTAAGGGGCTCAGCACTTAGAAACTAGGTTATCTAATTGTGAAACATCACTGCAGCTGCATAAGAAAAGAGATTGCAACTGAGATATAGGAATGCTTTAGCCTATTATCAGTGAACAACACTTAAAAAAACCTACCTGGTATTTTCAAATGCATGTTTATATTTCAAAATCAGTTTTCTTTCACCAAGTTAACTGATTTTAAAAGTGCGATATTTTATGATAGAAGGAAGAGAATAAAGCAGTGTCTTAAACCAGTCTCTTAGAAATATCTTCAAATTAAAGGTCTTCAGATTCTTCTTGCTTAATTCATTTTTCTCTCAGAGCTCAGAACTTTCAGACAAAAAAACCAGTCATGCAAATATGCTCCAAAAGTGACTGAAAGTAGGTATATTCCCTAGAAATGATATAATTCACATCAGTGACAGGGATTTAGGAGTAACAGATCACTTACTAAAACCAGAGGATTTATATGCTAAGACTTCAGTTCTGAATAATTTAGAGGTATCAGAATAGCCACTCTGATTTTGACAGGACTATTTGAACTGCATAAAATCAAGCACATGTGAAAGCCCTCTTAGGATCATGATCATCAGGATGGTGGCCAAAGTCATGTAGGTAACAATTTTCAAAGCACTCAATGCATTTTGAAAGCCTTACCCTTCCATCATGTACTTAAACTAAATTCCTATATAACATCAAAGTTGTGGCTACCACTATCACTTCAACTGTAGCATGAGAATCATGTTGATGGTTACAGTGCCTACCAAAGTAGCTAACTTTGATTGTTTTGGAAGGAGTTGGCAGCAGCTATGTGAGCTTTGTTTAATTTCTCTTTATTATAGTTCTCAGTCCAGAGAAAAAATACTGGCAAGAAGTATACAAAACTATACAACTTCTGCAAGCTTGTAATTTTAAACTAAGAGCATATGGAAGGGAGAGTAATGAGTAATACTCTGTTTAAAATTAATTCTTCACATGTAGCATGAATCATGAATTTGTAACTGACGATCTCATATGCCAGCTTGATGAAAGAAACAATGAGTGCAGTGGCAACTAGGTGTACCTAAACAGGAGAAACATTTTGCAGAAAGAAAAGGCTCAGAGCATTTCCACTATGTCATGCCTCATGCAAATTATAATATACATTTAGTAATCAATATTAGTTCTAAGAAAATAGTCTGATAACTGCTGACGGAATGTTGTTTTTGCAATATGCTTAGAGATGAAACATCTAAGCCTTCATACTTGTATTTATTGTTTCAGGCTGCCGTTTCATCTGTCTTTTTAGGTTGTTAGAAAATGTGAAAGAAATTGAAAATTTCATTTAGATTTGGAGAGAAATGGAAATAGACTAAAAATTCAGAGTCCACTGATTGGATTTTTATGTGGCTATTCATTGACTCTTGGCCTTCATTACCTAGTTTGTACTCAGATAAGGCTTCATAAGACCAAATGTATGAAGAGTAGGTTGCATTCTGACTTGCTGTATAGGTTTCCCTTCCAAGCTTCCTCAAAAGAAGCAGCATCAAAAAGAGCTGATGCACAACTTGTACTCTACAACATTATCCATCTTTCTTACCAGCTAAATTCATTTACTATTATGCTGTCACAAATAATAAAAATGAAAATCTGACTTTTAATTAGCATAATTTTAGAAGTGATAAACATTTCCACTTCAAAGAATTTTCTCTAGGTTCTTTTACCACATTGAGTGTTTCATAGTTTAATGAAAAAGGACAACATTAAATATTTTTCTCTGGGTTTTCTCTCTGGAGAAACAGTTTGAAGGTAATAATTTGTTTAACTTGTCTCTTTCAGAAACACAATTAATAATAATATTGGTAATCTTACCAATAATATGCTGCAGTTGTTGCTGCTTTGCCTCCTGATGTGTTTGCACACTACTGCAATGCAGGTAAGGTAAACCAATCTATGTCACCTGAAGATTTGACTTGTTTCAAGAAAAAGGCAGTTTGGCTTGAATGAAAACTCTGGGCTTTAATAATAAAATGTGCTGGGGATTCACTTTCATGCTTGCTATCCTGCTAGAACTTTAAAGTACATGAAAACTAGATTGCTGGTGTTCTGCCAGCCACCGTTTTGGTAGGCTTTGTGGGGCTGAAATCTTAGATGAAATTGCAGTGGTTGGCAATGACAACTGAAAATTGCTGGCATTAAGGTTCTGTGTTTTACCCAT
The DNA here is from genome assembly GCF_027791375.1 of Indicator indicator. Lineage (NCBI taxonomy): Eukaryota > Metazoa > Chordata > Aves > Piciformes > Indicatoridae > Indicator > Indicator indicator. The sequence goes on along the minus strand of NC_072015.1, from coordinate 37,202,229 downwards.
TACAAATTATATGCGTTTATGAGCTTAGAATGAAATATTTTTGGCATTCAGATATATCAATACTAACAAAATCCATAAAGTATGAATATGATACCATAGCTGTCTATCCATTTTCACCTTAGTTGTCTGTGGAAATGTTGTATTGTTTTTTAGAATTTTTTTTCCTGTTCAGATTGCACGCTAACTGTGAAGATTAATGTAAAAATCACATACATTAACTGATTTCAGTTCTTCGAATGGAAATCTATTCCAGAATAATAAAGTAGGTGAATTAGCCTTATCTGAACTAAAGTTCAGCTAACTGAAATTCCTCTTGTAAAGGAATAAAACTGTTGATGCCATCTTATTTTTTCTGAGGTACATCTGTACTTTCAGTAGCAGGAGAATTGTTTTGCAAAAAACCTCCAATATTAATGACAAACATAAGAAATAGAATCAAATGGTAACAAATGACTGAAATGCAAAAGTTATTCTTATCAAGTAGTCAAAGTAGTTTAAACAGGTGTTATGTACAGATTATGCTTAGGGAATCTAAATGGAGATTGTAGCACATGGTAAAGGTTTAGTAAATACTTTTCTAGTCCAAAATCAATGCCATCGATTGTCATTAAAGTGGCAAGCTAAAAACAATGAAGTGGTTTCTAATTTTCAGGCTCCTGAAGGAGTCTGCTCTATCTCTTCCCTTTTTCGGTTAAGAGCATCATTAAATGGTAAGAGCAAACAGCATATTGAGAGGCCAAGTGTTTTATTAATTCATCATCAGAATTATCTCAGCACATTAATATTAATAGCTTCAAATTGGATTTCATTTAGGAGGTGAAATAAATATGCTGATAGTAAAAGCCTGCAGAGCCAATGAATCTTTTGAAATGGCACTTGTGCAGAGCAATACTCAAAACAGATATGATAAGTCATGCTGACTTCCTTTAGCATGGGGACACCTTCCAGGTAAAATTTCATTCTGGTCTGGAACTCACTGAAATTTTAACTTCCAAACAAGGCTTTCTGTCTCTTTTGGAAGCTTGTTGCTTAAGTGACTGAGACAAATGCAGACATTTATGCCTCCCCTTTTGTTCCCTTTGTCAATTGTTGTATTGTAGGTGGTGACCCCAAAAAACTCTGAACTTTGATTTTTGTAACAGTGTGTGACTACATATCTAAGAGCATTATTCTGTGTTTACATTCATTTTGGTTCACAGCTGGTGTATATATTTTTGTCTTTTTCATTATGAGGAGAGGCTGAGGGAGCTGGGGTTGTTTAGCCTGGAGAAGAGGAGGCTCAGGGGAGACCTTATTGCTCTCTACAACTGCCTGAAGGGAGGTTGTAGCCAGGTGGGGGTTGGTCTCTTCTCCCAGGCAACCAGCACCAGAACAAGAGGACACAGTCTCAAAGCTGTGCCAGGGGAAGTTTAGGCTCGAGGTGAGGAGAAAGTTCTTCACAGAAAGAGTAATTGGCCAGTGGAATGTGCTGCCCAGGGAGGTGGTGGAGTCACCTTCCCTGAAGGTGTTCAAAAAAAGATTGGATGTGGCACTTGTAGCCATGGTTTAGTTGTCAGGAGGTGTTAGGTATTAGGTAAAAGGTTGGACTTGACGATCTCTGAGGTCCTTTCCAACCTGGTCAATTCTGTGGTGCTGAAGTTCTCTAAACCCACAGGGTCATTGATTTTGTGGCTGTGTTCGCAAGGAGAAGTACTGTTCCTAAGCAAATGCCAAAGAACATGAATTGTTCCCTGTTTTGCAAGGATGCCACATGTACATAGACTTAGGTAAAGGCACACTTCCTTATCTGGAAGGTCACTGGTAGCACAGGCCTACCCTCTGCCCTTCTTCCTCCAGGAGCCAGACTGTTTCTACACCTTCCTGTTATCAATGCTAATGCCAATGCTAAACTGGAAGAAAGTGGCCACTCAGAAGAAAAATGCACTTTTTTTCCCCCTCCTTTTTTAAAATAAGGTGCTACAGCTACATTCTGACGTCTTACCTAATGGCTCCTTTTTGCAGAAACGCCAAATTCAGCCAAATTTAGTCAAGACATAAATCTAAAGCCACATTCACCACTCAATTATTTCCTGCTGTTTGTGGCTTTGAGGGTATTATTACATTTGTTGAGGATCCTTATTACATGGAGATGATCCAATCACAGTACCATTCTGTCACTCAAGGAGCCTGTTCTGGGAGCTGCCAGAAGGCTTCCTGTTTTCAGGAGGCTTCTTATTGCTAGGAGGAAGACACAGATTAGTCAGATTCAGGCACAGGGTATGCCTAGGAGTCTAGTTTCTGGAGCCATTGGATACTGAATTACTAATTTACTTTTTCTGTTCTACACTGCTTCTCAAAAGAAGCCCTAAACCAAAGCTGTACCATGGAAAATGTAATGCTGCACAGAAAAATGAAGTCATTTTACGAGCCAAAGTAAAGAAACCCTTCACAGCAATATGACCTCCACTTTGTAACCAGCATTTGGGGAGTGTGGAGCCACCCCTGCAGAAACGACAGAGCTTGAGCATGGGTTAGAATTTGCTAATCTGTCCATCCACTGGTGTATATCTCTGTCTGTTTGGAGGATAGGGACAGGGAATATTTTCTCATTTATCCACCATACATGAGAAGAGGGGAAGAACACAGGCAGGGCAGTAGATAGCTACTCCTTCCCACAACCATAGTGAGACAGCAGGACTGGCACTGAGTGAATGTCTTAGGGCTTGGGTGTTCCTTTGCCTTGGCAAGGGAAGCAACTAATGCAGAATAGAAAATGTGGCTCAAATTGTGTTTCTACCCCAGACTCTTTCAGTTCTCTGAAGTAACTGTGCTTCATAAAAATATAAACACAAGGTAAATATGCTCTTGATCAGAAAAGAGCAAAACTAGACACATACTTTGACTTTTCCCAGGTAAGCAATGGTAAACCTGCCCTGAGCAGGAGCATCATGATCAGGAGACATGCATTTTGAATAATCTGCTTTCATGTTGCAAGCTACTCTACCATAATGGCCATGTAGGAAACCAAAGTGTAACTAAATGGATATTGGCACTGCTGAACAGTGGAGAGGCAGCTCTGGCAGCTAAAAAGTGTCTATGACACAGTGTGACTGCCTGGACACCTTTTAGCTAAACTAATAGGAAGAATATCTTGAGGAAGAGCTCTCTGCTCTTAACCAACTAAGTTATTTTATGTCCCTCCAAACAAACAAGAGAAAGGCATGAAGATTTGTTAGTGCTTGAGGCACTGCTGCTAGGAAGAGACAGACTTTGCATTTTGAATTGTCCTGGAGGCTGAATCTCTCATTTTTAACAGCTCATCTTCACATGTTGTATAAGCATTTTGTTGGGAGCTGAGCTCAACAGCCTGCTGCAGTCTACATGAGAAAATGGCACGCTTGTTTCTATGCATGGTAAAATCCACATTAAGCAAGAAGTAAGTGGCTTCTGCCAGGGACTTTCCCCCTCCCCTCTCTCTTTTGCTACCAGAAATGTACAAGAAGATTATTCTTGTGGTTGTGGTCGTGAACTGAGAATTACAACACGATTTCCTGGCATTGCCACAGATTTGTTGTCTGTTCACTTAATTTGTCCATGTTTTGGATCCCAACTGACCTCATAGAAGGATTCTTTCTTTAATGCAATCACAATGCTTTAATGTTTATGAGGGACTTAGTGTCTCTGGTGAGGAGAGCCATGTAGGGCCTTCGAGCCCTTGAGATTGTATAAGTTTTATGCAAATTGTCTTTGTCACCTCAGAGTATCTGGACTCTTCCCTACCAGTGACTTGCAGCCTACAGGCTTTCAGAAGTGATAATGAAACTGCGGATTCAAAGCATTCATCCGACAGTCTGTGCTGGCGTAAGCCTCGAACATTGTTCTCGAGCTAGTGCTCCTGAAATTTATTATGAACTAAAAGATGTTCCCAACAGCCTGCCACTGTTACTGGAGAAAGAATGTGCAACAGGGACTGCCATTTAGGCCACCATTTGGAATGGCATTTAGGAGCTGCTGCCTGGAGTTGACATCCAGAATAATGAGGCTGACATTCAGAGGACCCACCCAGCAAGCGGAGGCAGAAGTGAGCCAATTGTTGCTGCTTTCTTTCAGACTTCCCCCCACCTCTATCTTTTTCTGGATTTCCCCCAAAATAAATTACTCTAATTTAACAAAAGTCTGGAATGAAGAAGAGTTATTCTGTTTAGTTTGGGAACTGGTATTTTCAAACTTTCTTAATTACTAATATAATGGAGAGATTATTATCAAAATATGCTGAGTTCAGAGTATATTAAAGCTCTCTCAGGATCCAGTTTAGTATTTGTTACATTTTAGCCAAGCCAAACACAGCATGTTCAAGTTGCTTCTTACTTTTTTGGTGGTCATTTCCCACAGCACAACAGGGAACCATATAACCAGTAAGACTGTATGGATAATCTTCCTTACTACTGGTCAGAGCAACAGCAAAACATTCATATGCCACACTAAGAAAATCAAAAGGCTCCTTTATGTCTGTTTGTTACTTCTCTCCTGAGGCAGACAGTAAATTAGCAGTTATTTGAGAAGCTATACATATCACTGGCTATATCTTAACCTCTCTTCTCTCTCAGATCTTCTGTCATATGACAATGTTCTTCTCCCTTCCATTCCTCATTTCTTCAGTATGGTGATGCAACACCTACCCAGTTAGAGGGAAGTCCATAAATTTATTTACTCAAATGCTGTTACTACTGGGAAGTTTCCTGGGGCTGCTGTTTTTAACATTCATGCAAACATCTCTACTTCTACCTTTAATGTACCCTTAATGCCCCTCCCCATTCTTCCTGAAAAGTTGTGCATCTTTTCCACATTTTTTTAAAATTTAAAATCCAGTGCATATTACCAGAGGAGGTTTTCCAAACAATGAGAATATTAACAGGATTAATTTCACAAACACTAAGGAAAATAAACCTGATTGACAGGGGAAGTGATTCTCATTCAGATAGTTAAAAAAAAATCTTTGAACTATGTCTGAGCATATGAAAATCTATTTAAACTGAAGAATAAAGAAAGCAGTTCCCCTTTGAAATACCCAAAGTTCAATGCTCAAGTAGTGGCCTTGCACCTGAGATGGATGTTGATATTTCTCTTAAAAATAGATTCCTGCCTAATTTACTGATTCTGGTGTATACAGGGCTAAACTTCTCTTCAGACACCTTTTGCTTTGAGGGACAAGACTCTGAATCTCACACATGGTTCCACACTTTGTCACATTCATTCTGATTCTCATTGGCATGTTAAAAGCTGCCACCAAGCAGACATTTATGACCTAAACACTGATCAGGCTGACTGTTCCAGCCTCATAGTGTGGCCATTTTTTCAGTTGCTTTTCACAGATTTCCTTGCAGACATATTTAGTCTGCATAGAAACTTCCATTTCAGCTATAATATCCTGGTGTCAGAACTTAGCTAAATGGATGTATGCTTCTCTGCCATAATAAAATCTTCTTCAGGCCATGCAGCCTCGTATTAAAAGAAAACAGGAAAACCAAACCTGATCTGAATTGTATTAGGAATGACTGGAAAACTGGAAAATTATCAGTTGCTGTAAGGGAATAAAAAAAACCAAACCATTTTCTGTCAAGTACCCAAAAATACCTCCAAAGAAACAGATAAACAATCATCAGAATACAAAAGGAGGTAGATAATGGACTTTCTAAAATGACTTTATGAGCACTTAGATATTTTCATTGATGAACTGGATGAAGGGTTGGAACATCTTTGCTGAATTGCTCAAAATCTTTGTCTTAGGATAAATCCACAGAAATCTAGAAAAGCTGGGAGAAATGTGGCTAATGAACAAGACATTGTACCCCTGTCTTTGCTGTGATCTTGTTCTTAAAGGGTTCTTTAACTGAATGCACTACAACTATTAAAGAAAAATCTCTAGATTTTAGCAGCTCAGTGAATACTGTTCACCACAGTGTCCCAGCCACAGAAACCAAACAATGTATTCAATTATTTTAATTAAAGAATATGTAACACTTCAAATGTTAGTCTCGCAAGAATGTATCTATACTGGAATATAAGGTCAGGTTGGAGGAGGCCTTGAGCAATCTGGTCTAGTGGAAAATTTCCCTGTGGGATGCAGGGTATGGAACTAGATGATCCTTAAGGTCCCTTCCAACCCAAACCGTTCTATGAATGTACATAAACATACACATATGCATTACACATATATGCAGCTCAAATTGGTATCAATATTATACCAATGGTATCAATATTACCATTGTTTCCTTTTATTTTAGTGACCACATGGAGTCATAGAATCATAGAATGAGTCATAGAATCATAGAATCAGTCAGGGTTGGAAGGGACCACAAGGATCATCTAGTTCCAACTCCCCTGCCATGGGCAGGGACAACTCACATTAGATCAGACTGGCCAGAGCCTTATCCAGCCTGGCCTTAAACACCTCCAGGGATGGGGTCAACCTTGGGCAACCCATTCCATGGTCTTGCCGCTCTCATGGTGAAGAACTTCTTCCTTACATGCAGTCTGAATCTCCCCACTTCCAGCTTTATTCTATTCCCCCTAGTCTTGTCACTACTTGATATCCTAAAAAGTCCCTCCCCAGCTTTCTTGTAGGCCCCCTTCAGATATTGGAAGGAGTCTAGCAAATATTTAAAACCACCATCTTTAGCCAATGTATGTACCAGATTTCCACTGCATCATTAAAAAAAAAATAAATAAAAAAGCCACCAGAACTTCATCTCTAATGGTCAAAAATATTCTTTTCAATTGCTATGAAAATACATCCATGACTAATTTTGTATTTTTTCAATCTTGTACAAGCATATTTAGTGTTGACAATCCTTGTCTTCCCATTGTGTTTAGCAACTAAATGTGCTTACAGAAAATAATCATATCCTCCTCTGACTTTTGTTCCACTAGTCTCTTCTTTTAAGATTTGTTCTCTAAAACTCTGTATCATCTGAGTTGGCTGGTTTTGCATTGAAATTACCAATCTAAATCAGAAGTGAGCCTGATACTCTACTGAAGTCTTAGTAAAGACAACAGAATTAATATTCCTTTCTTTTTACTTAAAAGTCCCCATCTGCTGCCTCCTGGAATTAAACTGTTCATATCTCTACAGTATTGCTTTATCATCAACAATTGCTTTATCATCAACAACTTATCATCAACACTGGAAGTATTTAAAATAAGACTGGATGAGGCACTTAGTGCCATGGTTTAGTTGATTAGCTGGTGTTGGGTGATAGGTTGGACTTGATGATCTCGAAGGTCTTTTTCAACCTGGTTAATTCTGTGATTCTGTAATTATGTCTAGTCTTCTTTTCATTTCATTAGCGAGACCCCAATCTGTAACAAAGCTTCTTCTAATTTGTTCATAGATGTTGGGATTTTGCACTTTGTCTTAATGAGACAGTTAATAATATTCTCCAATTCTTGCTGTAGAATTCTTGGTCATTCTAAATATGGACAGTAGAGTGCAGCTATGATATTTGAAAATTTCATAAGAATACACTTTATCCTTTCCTTGAGGTGATCCTTGTTGTCAGATGGAGAACAAAGTTTTAGGCATTACTACTGGGATCTGCTGCTGCAGCTTGTACATGTCTAAGAAATGTATTCTCAAACTGACATGACCAGTTAATGAGGAAGAAACAGAGGTATATACAATGACTGGCAGAACAAAAATGAAACCATGCAAAACTCTTATGCCAGAAGATTTATACTGATGCATTTACAAAACTCAATGAGAGGAAATCAAGGCCAAAGGAAAAGCAAAAATATTTTGATCGTATTTACAATTCTATCATGCAATGTACAGAAAGGAATCTCTTGCACTGAGATGCAGGTACAATAAAAACATGAGAAAGATTCCTTACTTTAAAAGAAGAGCAAGATTTGAATCTCAGCAAAAAAATGCCTATTCAGAGACTTGCCCAATCCATATAACCATTGAAGGAGATGAAGATACTGATGATTCAGGTAAAGTTGTGGCATCCTAATAAACAACCCAACACAGACACTATAACATAAAAGCATTCTGCTAGGAACAAAGTAAAAGAAATGTGTCAAGATTTATCAATAGCAAGATGATATGATCATCTTGTTAACTTACTTAGGAACACATTCTGTGCCACCAATAGATTACAAACTTTTGCAACAGCATGCTGAACCCATACTTCTGTAAGTGTTTCTACAGAAGACTCCTACGTGATGAATTGGAAGATACACATTGGAAATTCCATTATCAGTAGCAGGCAAAATTGCCATATAGCTTCTTTTTTCTTTCAGAGGGGGAAGTGGAAGTGGAGAAGGGTGCAGGGGAGATGTATTGATTGTTTCCTACATGGTTTAATCTTTTATGAGTGTCTTTGGTACTATACTAAAAATTACAACCATTGTCTTTATCTTCCTCTGCAAACTCCGAATTCATTATACGAGATAGTCTTTGACAGTGTAAACTGCATGAACACTCAGTAGCTGTATTCTGTGCTCCTCAAGCATTGTGACAAATAGGACAGATAGAGCTCCATTGTAGAGTCTCTGGAACTGTTTAATGTATTTTGCTATTTTAGAATTTTTTTTTTTTTTTTTTACTATCTGCAAAGCAAGACTGATTCATTTTAAGGTGGTTCAGAAGCCAAGATTGAGTCAACATTGCCTATTGACAAGATGTTCCCATTTGGAATTTTACTGAACAAATAAAGTACTAATTTTATAAATAGCAAGGGAAGTTCTCCGTCTTGCAGGGAGTTACCTGCTATGACCTCTTTCTTAAGTGGAAAGGCCACAGGTATCTTTTTGTTAGTCTCTGTTCTTCCTTTGTTATTTATTATTCAGGCAGTCAATCTGACAAAAAAGTTATAAAGTAATGGAACATATCAGCCAAATTATTTACACAGTCTTTACTCACATGGTTCCAACTACCATATACAACAGTGATTCTAGATACAGCTGTCAAAAAGCCACTGACTGTTTGAGAACAAAGGAAGATTTCTTAACAATATACCCTGAAGTGCATACTGCATTTTGATCAGGCTTGCCCCTGCACACTACCTGGGAGCAACATCCTCAAAAACTAGCAGACACTCAAGAAATGTGTGAAGTAAAACCAACAACAACAAATCCACCCCCCCGACAGATGAAGTGAAGCAGACTACTCAAAGATTAATCAGCTAGAATTTGCAATAACTCAATCGTTTTGCCAAATGTGATCAATGATAACAAAAGGAGCATTTAGCCAAAAGGGAAATAAATATCTGTGGTCCTCACAGGAGTCATTTATTGATTGAACTTGATTTGTCAAGTGGTTTTAGTATCTACGACTGGAGTCATGATGTAAGTAGTACCAGGCTCAGTGACAGAGAGGGGTTGTGCTACAATGCTGTGTTTATTCTTATTTACTTTTTGATGAAACTTGTCCTATAGACACTGAATTTCTCTTGCTGTCTTATACTCAGGTATCTTTGTAGATGAGCACATACGTACTGTACAGTCAGCTGCAACCACCAAGGCTGTTCCATGTGGATCTTCAACATAATAATTCTTATTGAAGTCTACGAGATAGACATCCAGGGTTAAATATATTTAAGGATTACCTTGAATAGAGATGATTTTTGATTATTCTTTGGCTGCTTTCTTATATTAGAACACCTTGTGAAATGTCTTGGCCCCTGTTGTATGAAAAGTGTGAAAAGGTCTGATGAAGGTTTGAATGCATAGGTATGAGGATGATGACAGAAGAGGCATGCACAATTAATTGACTGTTTTAAAATTGCCAGAACTTCTCTCTAGAAAATGTATGTTCTGTTTAGATAATAAGTAATAGATAATATTCCAGAGTTGCAAGCCAAGGAAGCATCTGAAACATAAAAGTATGCTGCAGACTTTTGGTCATGAATATAAAAGACCATTAGAGAGGAAAGAACTAAAAGCAGTAGCTGGCAATCATTTGAAATGGGAAATCTCTTAAATTATAAATCTGTTGTCTCACTCATCAAATTACAAGGAAACAGGGAATGAGGAGATAATCTCATTTGTTTACGGTATTATTCTGAAAACGGGCAGTAGAGTGAAAGTACACAGAGAAAGATTTAACAACAGGACTGTTTTTCAGAGCAGGCTCAATGCAAGTTAAGATGATGGAAATTAGGAAATAGAGTCTGGAACACTGCAAAGAAATGGGCAATTAGAAATATATTAAAATTTCCTATATACAAAAAAAGAAGACCAGATGAGAACATGATTCTGGATAGACTCATTCCTAGAGAGTTAAGAGTATATATTAAGGCTAGAATCATCCCTAAATGTAAATAAGACACAAATGAACATTTTATTAAAATTCACTGCAATCATTAGGATAAAAGGAAAATATTTGAAATGTCATAACCATGTAGAGGAATAAAAAAAAAGCAAATCTAAAGAAAATGGCTTTGTTTGTTTTCAAGCATAAGACAAGTTCAAAGAAATCTGATTAATAGCTTCAGGAACTGTAACAATATATTATTAAAAATTAAAAAAAAAAAGAAAAAACGACTGATTTATTCAAAGCTAAAATTTGGTCAGATGAAAACATATGGCAATGACCTCTTAAAATTTCAGCAAAAGGAAACTTCTAGTTTTGGAAGTCTGAGCTTCCAAATTCCCGTTGAAAACCTGTGTTGCCAAGGAAGAGAAGTGGATGTCAATCCCTAGAGTAGTTAACTGACAACAACTGAATAAGGTGATTTGGTACTATTTAGGTGTGTTTATTATTTTGATACAGGAGAAAACAAAAACTCCATATTTCCCCCCATACTTCCTATTAGATGTAATGTTATCCGTTTCCTCACTTTTGCTTCTACCTATCCAGATATCAGTTGATCCATCAGGAACTTCTTACAAAGCAAAGGATTGTAAAGTACGATTTTTTTTCTCTGTTTGTTTGGTTGGTTTTTTTTTTACTAGGTCCAGAATGATACAAGTTTATCAGATAAACCATGATTTGATTTAGATTTTCGTATGGTACTCTATAAAGGAGTAAGTATACAAACATGTAGCAGAATATGCTGTTTGAACTGTTTTGCATCTTCTGACTATGATCATCACACAATTAAAGGTTTATTTTAGCCTCACAAAGTCTTATCCTGGTAGAAAAAAAAAACTGATCAAATGTAAAAATAGTAAATTTCAAAGATAATACATCTATTTTTTGACTAAAAATTAACTCTACACTATTGATTTACTTAATAAGTGGAAGGCATTTTATGTTTAACTTTTTCTCTCTACCTGCTCGGTCACTGGGAGATATTTGACAGTTTTCCTCTACTGTGGCAGCATTTTTGAGATGAAGCTTTTGACTTGTACATATGCTAATTTTAAAAAAGATGAACTTTTTCTATCATAGTGTTAGAGTGTCTAACAGGGAGAATTTCCACAATGTTCTTGGTGAATAAAGATGTCATTGAAATCTAAGCTGATAGGCACTGAACCTGTACTTAAGTGATGTTTGACCTTCAAGACTTTGTATAGTCATTGCTGTAGCTGCATGCAGCTGTAGTAGAGCCTCAGGAAATGGATTTTTTGCTTTGGTGAGAGTGAAAAGCAGACACTAGAATGCTGGGCAGTGAGAAACAAAGGGCTTGAATAAGATGAGAAAGATGCTTGCATATCTGCTTCTGGAAGTAAAAATGTGTATTACATGGGAACCTATAGAGTTGTGGTGTGCAAGAAGAGGCCCCAGTGGACTGCCTTTTCATCCAATCAAAATTAACTCAAAGAGGATTTTGCATAAAGAGAAAATTTTGTGACCCCTCATTTTATGGGCTCAGATGCTGTTTTCCAATTCACCTGTTTACATGTATCATGGCATTAGAGAGAAAGGAATACTGCACCAAACTGATGCTGGTCTGGTGTTTACAAATCAGTCAATCACCTTATTATACTGCTGCATCTGCAAAATATGCTTAAAAATCTTCAGTAGCAGGGAAAACCTGCATCAAGTCTCTTAAATATGGTTTGAGTCTACTGTCTGATGCCACAAATAAACAAAAAACAATCAGAAGTTATCAATGGGGAACGACAAAAAGGTTGTCAAGCAGTCAGGTTTTACTCTACCAATTTTTCCTGAAAAGATTCAGTCAGCCATCTGACAGACATTTGATAGATATTAATTAAATGTATGAAATAACATATTTGACAAGTGGTTCTAATTTTTTGTCTCTCCTAGAAGGATCTAGTTCAGAAACTGTCTAAAATACAAAGCTGTTTTGTTTAATACTCATTTAAAGATATTTTAAAATACGTGGTGCATAGCAGTTTTGTTAGCAGTCAGTATAGACTTCAGGACAAAGAGGAAAAGAGGCTAAGGAAATGTTTCACCTTAGGTAGTAGACTTAACTCAAAGTGAGTGCATGCATTTCTGAAAGGGAAGTTTGAGTACACAGTTTTAAAAGAAACAAATTCCTGCCTCCTTCTAGCCTGGAAACTGAACACAGTTACTTCCCACATGAGAGTGACTGAAAAAGTAGCCAGCTATGGAATCAGTAATTGGTGAGACACATAATTCTGAAAAGATCTAATTTATTTTATCAGCCCTTAACAGACCTGTTGGAAATTTTGGAGGAGTTATAGAAACATGAGTTTAAATAACCTAGAAACACACAGGTTCAGATATAGTTCTCCATTGTTCAATCTGCAGGTTCTTGCAGCTCATGATTCTGTAATAAAAACGACTCAATTTACAGACTGAACAAAACTCTGCAAATTGGCTCCTTAGGTTCAGTTCTCCTTCAGTTGTCTCACCCAAGACACTATAAAGAACTGCCTTGTAGGCTTTAACTGTGAATAGTATGCTCTGATCTACTTCTGCAACTTCGCAATATTTGAACTTTCTGTTTCCCAGGGCACTGCAAAAACCTTTTGCTCCTGTTACTCTTGAAATAAAAAGCAGTGTTCTTTATGAATTTTTAACACAGTACACTTTTCCTGCCAGTGCTTTCAGGCAAGTCACGTCAGTATCTGGACACTTGAATCTGAAGCTCAAAGCCTGACTGCTTCTATTTGTAAACAAGTGTGAACGGCATGAGCACAGTGGTGTCACTTCCCAGTAAATTCAGTGCCTTGAAATTACAAATGTATGTACTATAGAACAGTTTGACAAAGCTGTATTGAAATGCATTATTCATAGTAATCTTTTTCAAAACCTGACATTTTGGAAAGTTTTCCATTTTGTGCATCATAAAATTGTAATGTTGCTTTTAAAAACGGGAGAAACAACAACAAAAAAAGCTGAATATGTTCAGACTTTTGCTTTCAAAGAATCTTTTCCAAAGCAGAAAAGTCTTTTGCTTTTTTTTTTTTTTTCTCCACTTTAGGTACTTCTCCTGCTTTTTTTTTTTCCCCCCTAAATATCACAAATGAATTACAACTGATCTTTATCTGCCATGGCATTCACAGCCTGAATTTTGTTTGTGTGCATGTGTGTGGTCAGGGGAAACAATACGTGTCAAGACTTGCTTATAAAATCAGTTCTAAGCCTTTAACCTTCAGCAGAACACTGAATAATTGAGGGGTCTATGGACACTGACATTTATGGCAAAGCAGGAAAATAGATGTCTATTGATGGGGCTGTATCTCTGATCATAGTTCATAGTCCTTCTTTCAGTGGTGGAGTTAACATTACCTGCTTGATGTCAGGCAGAGATCGCTGCCAGATGGTCTCAGGCTGATGGTCCCAGGTCTCCTGTGCCAGTGATAGCTGTTTTGCTGATATGATCAACATAATTCAATCACTGTCAGTACTTATTCCTTCCCTGTTTCTCCATGCTAGTCACTTGCTGACTTTTCCCTTCTGTACACTGCTTTTGAAAGATACTAGCACAAGGGAAAATAAAAGTGAGCATTTGTCAATTTCAGTCTTAAACTTCAGGTTTTGTTTCATGCCCCCCTTCATTCCCATAGCAGTTTGATTGTAAAGGCTGTCCCCTGAATGCAGGGAAATTTTATGTGCTTGAAAACATCACTGTGACATAAATGGAATAGTCACTTTGTGGAGTTTTACTAACTCACTGAATCATGTTTCTCCTGTCAGAAGACTTTATTACACTTGTGAAAAAAATAAATGGCTGTTACAAATCTTATCTGAAACACTTGTTACAAATTGTATAGAGTGTTGTTTATGTGTGTTAAATATTCATTCCTGACTTTTTAATTTTAGAAATATTTTCTTTACTGGAAAAATGTTGTATTCTATAAAAGTAGCTTCAATACTTTCCACTATTTTCCTTTGTAATTCACAAAAAACTGCTGTGAAGAGTCCATGGAAGACAGTGTCTGAAAGAGAGGGCAGCTGGAGAAGGATGCACTTCCTATGTCTCTACCTCTGACTTGCACTGTAACCTTCATGATAAATGCAGCTTTGTAAGGATCAGAGGCTGTCTCTGCAGGAAAATCAGATCAGCTTCAAAGTAGTTGTGCTCATGTAGAGAAAGAGATGTTGTCTTTTTCCCCTTATAACCTTCCAAAACTCTGATCACCTCCACAGTGGTATATGCCTAGACCACGGTATTTTGTTTAGGTATTGCTGTAGTGAAGACTTCCAATGGTACTGTCCATCATTTTATGACAGCTACTTCAGTTTGATTTACACTGGAGACTGGCAAATTTATCTTAACTGTATAATAACATTAAAAAAAAAATGTTATGTAGGAGACTAATGATCTTTTCAATGTCAACTGCTGAGAACTCCCACAAATGATAATTGTTAATTAATACTTTCCATACCCTAACATTCTTTCTGTCCAAGAGATAAGCTACTTTGGGTGCTTGGAAGCCATCTGCTCAGCTTTGCAAATTCCTACTTGTTCATGCTAACAGTGACAAATGACATGAAAATGAAAGGATACTACCTTGCTTCCAACAGTAATTTTGATTGAAAAAAAATTCAGTTCATAGAAAAAGTAAGATCTGTGTCATAGCACATAGCTAACTAAAGCCTGTGCTAGAAGAATTGATGAGTCCTTTTTTTTCCCCTCTCTCTTTTTTTTTTTTATGCTGAACACACATTTATTGAGTTTTTAAAACATAAATTGCACAGCTGATAATTACATCAGAGATGCAACAAACAAAATTGTTAAGAAATGGACCCGTTGTCATATTTCCCAGTGCCTTAAGACACACTGATGTACATGTAGAGCTACAGCCTCTTTTTGCCCTTGATAATTTACAGTTTTCTGCTGCACCTCTCCAACTCTATCAGTCAAGTTTCTGACCCTGATGGCCTGGGATCTTCACAACCTCTTGACTTTGGACAACGTAGGTGTAACCTCATTTGCTGTAGAATGTAAGCATTTTTCCCAGGATTTTCATATCTCCTGTTGGATATCACTTGACCTTCAGCAGCAGTCAAATCCCAGGTCTCAATATTTGACTTCAGAGTGTCATGGTCAGGTACATCACAGACTGCATGTTAATTCATGATCAACCATTCAGAACTGTATAAGTGACAATGCCTGGGGTGAAGCTCCTGAGAGGCTGAGATAAACCTAAAGCTCAGTGGGCAAAATGACTAAATGACATTTCCCATGAAACTTCAGGTTAGATTGCCAGATTAACAGTGAATTGCTAGGGCTGGGTACCAGTGTCACAACAGCTGTGATTTGTGCTTTGTCTTTCCTGGATATAAATGGCAGAGAACAGGCAGAGTAGAGTGAAGCACAGCATATATGAGGACTTGTTTGTGAAGAGATGGATTGAGGATGATAAAATAGATGTAAAAACCCAATTCATAACTGTTTTACCATCTGAGAAAAACTCAGCAATGAGATAAACTAGTTACTCCACTTCTCAGAACTGTATCCCTTGGGAATTAATTAAGGAATGCTATTTGAAGACCTCTGAATGGGTAGCACACAGTTCCCATGTGTGTTGTCCATTTGCTTGTGTTACAAGGAGAGACAGCAAGTAGCTGATGCAGAAGTGTTTGCTGTTAATTTAGGCTTCAGCAAGTCTTACTGCTTTCTTATACTGGGCCTGAAGACTGATAGAATCTTTCCATACTTATTTCAACAGAAGCAATAGCATCTGAAATAAATGTACTGTGCATGTGTCAAACCTGAGTACATAGTAACTCTCATTTTTCATCCTATAGTTTGTTTTTGGTAGTATATAATCTCATTTTTACTGCAGAAAGAAACCCTTGCAACTCCAATTTACAGCCTACACAGGTATAAGCACCCTTGCACTATCCCAGTCTTAAAACAGTGACTGAAACGTGTGCTGTTGCAAGATTGATTTGATTTCATGCCATATGATGCCAACAAAAGAAGCAGTTCTGCAGCTGAAGAATGCCTCCTGACATTGGTGGAACTTCAAAGTTCTCAGCAGCTCAAAGCACAAAAACTTCTGCAATTGTTAGTCTCTTGTCTTTTGCAAATTATCTCTATACCCTATTTTGTGTGAATTCTTATTGAGTGCTCAGCTTTTATTTTAGAAATTACTATGCAGAGACATGTATCTCCATAAATGATTTTAGGTGTCAGCAGTACTGTTCAGAAGATTGCATAAACAGTGCCCACGAGTTTGAGGTAGATTTGTGCAATCAAATGAGGTGAATTAGGCCATCAAAATAGAAGATATACTACTTGTAACTATTATTTCCAAGATACCCTGGATTTGGAGATTGTTTTAATCTGTGACATTCAATCTGAATCACCACAAGACTGTCTGAGGTGGAAATTAGATGCACTATGTGAGCAAAGCTTAATTATCATCCTGTGAGTTGGAAAAAGCAGAAGCAGTGTGTAAGTTTTACACATGCTGGAAGGAGAGACAGCCAGGAAAATGAATCCAAAAAGACATTTTTCAGTTTGCAAAACATGGTGCCACTTGCAGAATTAGATCAGATAACTTCCCCCCATCCACTTTCAGTGTTCTGTGTACCTTTTAACTATTATTGTGTATGATCTGATAACTAGTAATTGCACTTACAAATGGGATACTTAATTACATAGAATCACAGAATGGCAGGGGTTGGAAGGGACCTCTGGAGATCATCTAGTACAATCCCTCTGCTAGCATAGATATGCCTAGATCAGGTTGCACAGGAACGAATCCAAGTGTTCTCTCCAGAGAAAGAGACTTTAAGCAAACCCAGTAATAGGAGAAGTTTGAAGAAAAGTGAAAAATACTTTACTCCAAATGAATGAGCACATTCTTTTACTTTGTTGTTGTTGTTTTTTTGTTTTGGTTTGGATTTTTTTGTTTTGTTGTTGGTTTTTGTTCCGTTTTGGTTTTTTGTGGTTTTGTTTTGCTTTGGTTTGTTGTTTGTTTCCCCTTAGGAGGATGATACCATTGGTAGTGAAGATTCTATGCATAATTCAGAGTAAAATTTAGTTGCACATGACTTTTATTGCCCAATTTGTAGCACTTGCCCCCTTAGTCTTGCTATCCAAATGACAAACATTTCTGTTTAAAGAAGACTTACAGAAAAATTCACTTGTAAGTAGCTAAGGTTCATTGTCATAGACATTTTAAACTGTTATTCACAATTTGCTTTGTTTCATTGCAAATGACAGTGGAATAATTTATTCTGAGTTAAATACCTAAGAGTGTAAATACACTCAGCAGCAGCAGCAGCCATGAATGATACATTGTATCATTCACATCTGATGCTAAAGAGATCTGCATCAAGACCTCAGTTTGGACAAAGAAATTTGCAGGATTTGCATGAGTTAGTTGAATGAAAACTCCTAAACTCCATGTACTCTACCAGAACAGAGTTTGTGCTTCAACAATTGCTGTGCTCGTCAGTGACAGCAGAAGTTATCTGTCATCCAGCTCTGAGCTACTGATTTGTCATATCCTTCAATGAACCAAAGCAATGGAAGTTGGAAAGGTTCACCTGGGAAAAGTTTCATTTATTCCTCTCAACAAAGTGCTACATGTGTTGAACCCTAGTTTTGCAGTTTCATGAGTCCCCCCTGTTTCAGAGCTTCACCCAGAGCTTCACACAGATACCCAAAAGCTCTAACTCATCTTCCTGTCTTACAGTCAAGTAAGGGGCGAGAAAAGGCATAGAGTTAAGAATCAGTGTCTGCATAGGTGTTGTCATAAGGTGATG
The DNA here is from genome assembly GCF_027791375.1 of Indicator indicator. Classification (NCBI taxonomy): domain Eukaryota; kingdom Metazoa; phylum Chordata; class Aves; order Piciformes; family Indicatoridae; genus Indicator; species Indicator indicator. Next base: position 37,184,141 of record NC_072015.1, on the reverse strand, counting down.
GGAAAGAAAGTCAGTGTCTTTTTTTGAGTGCCTGTGCAGGAAAGGATTGTGAAAAATTATGCATAATAACACAAAAGACTGATCCCTCATACCTCAGTATCACTTAGTCTCTAAAAGCATTTGTGGTTTGTGTGTTTTGAAGAGAAAAGCTCTGTCAGAGATTTACTCACTGACAGGAACTTTTGCTTCTTTTTTTTTAGCAAAATGGTTCAATCAGATACAGTAGTTAGAAAGCTAGGAATAAACTAGAAGAAATATATGACCAAACAGGCTTCCCATACAAAAAAAAAAAAAAATTAAAAAAAAAAATATATATATATATATACAGAGAAGATTCTAAATAGGAGAGATCATAACAAGATACTCTGTGGTTTGAACAGTAAATCTTTACATTAGACTCTTCTCAGCTGTCATTTAAAATACAAGTTTATCTCTTGTTTTCACATGAGTTTTATCGCCTTTTAAAACATTAATATGTAATTAATATAAGTAAACCACTACATTTTGCTAGATTCAGTTATAAACTAAAGAGGAGATGGTGCAAACAGAAGGGTGAATTATGTTTAATAAAGCATCCAATGTTCAAAAGAGAATTTTGAATGTTTAACTCTATTATCTGATCAAATATCTACAAAATAAATCCATCAGTTACCTGACTTACGAAGTTCTTATTTCTTTCCTATACATTTTTTTTTACCCTAGAAAAGCTGGCTTTCTTTAAACAGGTTTCATGGAACCAGAAAAACAGACCAAATTTTATAATTATTAAAATGTTAACTTTAAAAAAAAAAAAACATTTATGAACTACATCAGTATTGGTTTATGTAGAATCAAGTTGAAGATACCAGCTAGGAATCTCATGGGACCAATGTTCTTACTGAATGTCCCTCTATGTCTGGATTAGTAATGGCTGATGTGGATGCTTTGTGTTAGGCATTTTAAAACCGGTAAAACTAGTCTGATATCTGAACATCATTTACTGAAAAGACTATGAAAATGCAGAAAATACAAAGAAATGCAACAATATTTCTTGGTACTGATCTCATTTCACAGAATCACTGAATCACCGAATCACAGAAACACAGAATCACAGAATCACAGAATCACAGAGTCACAGAAACACAGAATCACAGGATCACAGAGTCACAGAAGCACAGAATGTTAGGAGTTGGAAGGGACCTGGAAAGATCACCTAGTCCAACCACCCTGCTAGAGCAGGACTACCTAAAGCAAGTCACACAAGAATGCATCCAGGTGGGTTATGAATGTCTCCAGTGAAGGAGACTCCACAACCTCTCTGGAAAGTCTGCTCCAGTGGTCTGTCACTTTCATCATGAAAAAGTTTTTCCTTATGTTTTTTGTTGAATCTCCTGTGCTCCAGCTTGCACCCATTGCCCCTTGTCCTACCATTGGACATCACTGAGAAAACCCTGGCTCTGTCCTCCTGACACTCACCTTTCATGTATATATAATCATTAATGAGGTCACCCCTCAGTTTCCTCTTCTCCAAGCTCCCTCAGCCTTTAATCATAAGGAAGATGTTCCACTCTCTTAATCATCTTTGTGGATCTACACTGGACTCTTTCAAGTAGTTCCCTGTCCTTCTTGAACTGAGGGGCCCAGAACTGGACACAATATTCCAGATGCAGCCTCACCAGGGCAGAGCAGAGGGGGAGGACAATTGAAGGACTAACCACAGCCCTTCTAATACATCCCAGAATGGCACTGACCTTCTTGGCCACAAGGGTACATTGCTGGTTCATGGTCATACTGTTGCCTACCTGGAGTCCCAGGTCCTTTTCCCCAGCATTGCTCTCCAACAGATCAGCCCCCAACCTATACAAGTACATAGGGTTGTTTCTCAGATGCAAGACTCCACACCTGCCCTTGTTGAACCTCATTAAATTTCTCCCTGTCCAACTCTCCAGCCTGTTAAGACTTGTAAGTGGTTTGAACTTTAAGAATAATTATAACAAAAACATTCAAAAGACACTAGAAACAGTAACATGTCTGAAAAAGAAAATCATATTGCAATATTTGAAGCAACTGTCCCCATATATTAGTTAACAATGCATAGAAATGGATAATTTCCTGGCAAGATAAATCCATGATCACGATTATTTCATTCAAGACAGGATTTATGACTCTAGCCTTCTAGAGAACCAATGTTGGATTGATATTTTTTTGGATGTTGTGGGGTTTTTTTTGGACTGCCAAATTTAGAAATTAATAAATACATCCTTTTGTATGTTGGAGGAAAGAGAAAACATCAAAGTAACAATAATATGACCTGTGTAATCTGATTTCTTTTGAATTTTTCCTGTCTACTTCCACCATGCCATTTGTCCAGAGCTGTATTCTACCTTATAGAAAGGAAAAAGATAATAGTTTTTGCTTATGACCTGGTGGAGATGCAAGTCAGACATTACACTCACATCAGGTTATTGCACTACTCAGGTTACATGTGAATAGGAAACCACAGGACTTGAACAGAACTCCATTTTTAAAGGCTATGTTTTAACATTACAACATCAAACCAAGAAGAGATAGCTGTCTGTCACAGAAAACTCACATTCACTGCTGCACTGCTTTGTTCCTCATTTCTGCTAGTCAACCAGACTCCAGCACACTGAAAGAGAAAAACCTCTTCCACATGTCTGGAAGATGTTTCAGACATTGCAGATTTCTCAAACCAGAGCACTGAGGAGAGCAATACCAGAGGTAACATCCAAGTGTTTCTATTATATAAGTTTATCTTATGTATTTATGTCAAGATAGGAGTAGTTCCAGATAAATCTGTGCAAAAATCTTTAAATGACCTCCCAATAGTACCTGAAAGATGTGAATACCATTAGGTCAAGCAGTGGTGTTTGTATGTTGTTTTCCAAAATGGCATTCATTTAGAAATGCTACTTGGATTTAATCATCCTTGAGAAGAAAGACTGCATTGTAGATTGCATTGTAAAATACTCACTTCTAAAAAGAATATCAATATTTATAATGTTGAATGCCATTACCACTTCCATGAGCATTATTGCTTTACTATGTCTCAGCATCCTCTGAAATACAATTAGAGCTTGTAGTCTTCTAAAGCAGGTATGCTTTCCTTCTTGCCCTGCATCTTTCAGTTCTAACTCATTTTAACCCACATGAATGTGTTGGTTTTTTTTTTTTAATATGATGAAGAGCAACACCTACAATGTAAGTGTTTGCTCTGACATGGACCTTAAGCAGGTTTTCAGGCATTAAATTCTATGGGATGTTTAATCATTTTCTCTGTCTAATGTAAATATTTTCCTGGTCTTTCTTTTTTTTTTTTTTTTAAATACAGCTCAGTCTACCTTAGTAGGCTTTGTAAATGGAATATTTCTTTCCCTCCTTAGGTTAAGTTAGCTGACTGCTTTCTGCTTAGTTTTGAATGCAATAGTACTAACTCATGAAATTAATTCCCATTTTGTGGGATTGTCAGAAATGAGGATTGCTCTGACCCCTGTTTGAACTCATCATCTGAAATGAAGTTGTTCAGTGAGCTGGAGAAGACAAAGCTGAGTTCCGAGAAATTAATCAACTCCATCAGCTTCTGCAATAGGCCTGAAAATGGCACACATCAGACTGACCCTGAGCAGCTCTGGATTCCCTCCGTAAATGAAAGTCATCATTCCTGGCAAGGAAGATACTAAATTATAGGCTTTTAAATTTAATTTTCAGTTTACTTGTGTTTTCGATTAGTGTGCCATGTTTCATAAAGATGGTAGTACCTTTAAGTAGTAAATGCCCTTCATCTACCACCTCAATCTCTGTTGCAGTAAAAAGGTAAATTTGAAGGAAAAAAAAAACCTGTTAGGAAATTAAACGTGGTCGTTTTAGGTTGGTTTGGTTTTGGTTGGTTGGTTGGTTTGTTTGTTTTTTTTTTTCTTTCTCAGTGACACCTTAAGCAACAATACCAAATTATTTTCTTCATATCAAAATCAATAACAGGCTTGGAAATAAAAAGTAACCCCTCAGCCTGAGGCCACAGATTTTCATGACAGGCTACTAAAACTATCTTTCAGTAGCCTGAAGGTCTGCCAGCTAATCATTCACTTTCCTTTCACTATTTAGTTGTCGGATATCTCTCCGGGCTAGTAAAACTTAAAGGCTATGTGACAAATTGTCTGCTAGAGAAACATTGTCCATTTTTATCTCTGTGGAACTTCAGTCCTTACCACATAGACTGAAAAGTTCACATTGCTTTGGAAGGAAATTAAGAAAAAAAAATATCTTTAAGAGATTTCTTATTTTGTAAAATGCAAAGCACTGAAGCCATTGTTGTGTATGTTTCCAAATTGATGGTAAAAGTCTCACTTTTTTTTCCAGAGGTCTAAGATGGATAGATAAGGGAAATCAAGTTTAGGATTCTTCAGTTAAACTCTTAAAGATGAGGTAGTATGACAATTAGTGTTGGATGCCTTTCTTAGGTTTCCCCTCCTTGCACATGTGTATCACAGTATAGCCTGTGATTAGGTAACAATACCAATTCCCAGTAACCATCACAAGCCACATCTATTCTACAACAGTTCTGGGTGGAAACTGAAAGGTGATAAATTCTGTCAACTCTTCTCAGAGTTCTTTTTTTTTTTTTTTTTTTTTTGTGTATATGCTTTTATTTAAATAAACTTGATTGTAATTTATCTATTTAGCCCAGAAATTAAAATTTCATTTCTACCTGTTTAAAGAGTCAGAGAACTCTAGTGGTTCCCAAATAGCAAATCTAGTAAACTGCCTTATAAGAAGAGCAGTAATTTCCCATGAACACACTTGGGAAATATTTACTAGACTAGATTGGCTAGCATCTTCTTAGAATTCCAGGCTGAGCATGAGTTTCTGGGCTTGCATTTGTATATTCTTTCAAGTATATAGCTTGAGACAAAATATGCACCTTCATTTAACTATTCTTTAACATTCCTGGTCTTTCTTTTTCACCTCTTTACCTCCAATTCCCTCCAAACTGTTTTTGCAGATCAACCAAACTAAAGCTTTCAGATACATAAGTATCATAATCTATGCTAAACCTTTACATCATCTTAAACAGATTACATCAATATAAGTCTTTCGATCATCTTAAGTACCTCAGACCTATTAATTTTTACTCTAATAGGTGCTTAACTACATAGGTGCACAGATAAGGAGGGACTAAGGTGGGGGCAAGCCATTTAACCCCAGTTTGAAGTACCTCAAGTGCTTTGCCTTAGTGGCTATGTATTGTTTTAGTGATCAGCCTTTCATGGCCCACAAATATCCTACTATAGAGGCTAGTGTACAACAGTCTAGTTCACATAAAAAAATTCCAAGCCTTTTCAACCTTAATTATTTCCTATTAGTTTTTAGGTCCCAGACTCAAGCTTTGAGGTGAAGTAGTTGGGCAGTTTTTTCTTTTTAAAGTTTTTCAAAACAGTGAACAGGAAAGTGCACTCACATACATTGTATATGTGTATTGTACACACAAACACACACATGAGAAAGGTGACTTGTGCCATTTCTCCACTGTTCTTTTAACTCAAGCATGGTCAGAAGAAGCAAACTCCCAGGCTCAGTTCCTTTTCATTTTCACACTACAATTCTTCTTACAAAATAATCTTGCCATTGGTGAAATTTATCATCTTAAAGGTGTGATGATTGGCTTGTTATACAATCAAGAAGGAAGACTGTAGGTGGTCTGAATGTCTAAGGATAGCAAATGTGACCAACAATTATAATGTCCTGTTGTATGTCAAGGGTTAATTGCTGGACCCTACGGTGGAAAACCCCACCCAGAGGATGGCACCAGATTATGTATCATGTTATTCCCATCCCTTTCCTGCATACTCTCTATTTAAGAGGCAGGAACTTCTGGAGAGCTCTCTTGCTCTTGCTTTTGCTTTGCTGGCTGGTGGGGAGGTTCTTGCTGGCTTGGAGCTACTTTGCTATGCAACGGGACCTAATCCACTTCCATCCAGCAAATCAGGTATTGTATATATATTCCTCTTCCCTTATTACCTTGTACTTTTGTTAGTAGTACTTTTGTTAACCTCCAATTCTGTGCAAGTGTTTTTATTACTCCTTTTACCTTCCTCTGCTTATCTTTTCCCTATGGGGGATGGAGGAGGGGGAGCGGGGGTAATACACATTCTGTCTGGTGGGTATTTGCCCTGGAAATTCAAACTAAGTCATGTCCCTTTAAAGGCCTTTATGCAGGCTTTAATCCTTAAGAGCTGAACAGAAAATAGCACAGTTACACACATGAAGTGATAAGATTTAAATAATATGGTAGTAATAGACCCAAAGTTCTTGGAGACCTGAAGACTTAACTGCTAAGTTTTACTTTCAGGGCAGGAACCAGACAGTCTCATGATTTTATTTCCTGGTTTTGCAGGTTGGAAGGCTGATTGACACCTGGGTGTGAACAACCACACTCATCTAGCAGTCTGCAGACCACTCTTGGGGAAGCCACTTGCTGAAGCAACCTCAGCTTGGAGCACATCAAAAGCCTAACAGCACATGTGCGTATGTACATGTGTGCCTTGAGCACGGTGTGTGTGGAACTACTGCTTTCCCAGGTAACTCAGTCTGACATTAAGGTTTTTATAAAACTCATCTCCTATTTTAATAGTGAAGGTGGGTCCTTTCTACAAAAGAGTCACAACCCATCTTTTCTGCCTAATATGTATTTCAGTGGTAGACAGAATCCACTGAACTAGTGCAGTACTGAGATACACAGGTAATCATACTTTTCAGAGCTTTACCATGCAGAGTAAAAGCCCAGTTCTTCCTGTAAGCACCCCAGCCTTGCTCTTCTCATCCCTGCCCTGATGATATACCTTAGGTGGAGCACAAAGGACAATGTTTGTATAACTGTTTCACCTTCCACAGTTCTCTGGTTTTACAGTTTCCAGGGTATTTCCCATGATTTTTTTAGGGCAAAGAGGTAACAGCACTTAAATAAACACATTTTAAAAATACAATTGATGAGGCATGATGGAGAAAACTATCTTACCATGTTTCTGATATTAAAATTTATCCGGTGATATATATAGCTGGGATGCCTAAAAAGAAAAAAAAAAGAAAAATTATTTTCAGTTTGTTGCCCATCCTGTCCCTCTGCTAGAGTTTACTTTTGGAGAAAGAATGAATTGGTGGTACAAATTTATAATGTTTTAGAGAGTATTTGTGCAAACAGATGGAGATTTAAGTTTATGTAAACACACATTAATACTTACATGTTCACTCTTACCTACTCAAAGATAAATTCTAAATGAAGATGTAAGTTGTGGTGGGTTGAACCACAATTGTCTCTGTATTGCATATTTCCAGTTCCACAGCAAGGCCACAATACAAGTGCTCTAAAAAGCATCCTTCTTTGCTTCCCCAGACTGTACTCTGCAATACCTTGGAGATTAAAGTATATCAGACACTCATGTATGCAGATGTTCAGCTCCAGTCTCTCCTTTGTTTTGATAAATTACATTTATATGTTGTGCTCATCTCTCCCTATGAATGCATCATTTGTTTTCTTCCCGTTCCTCATTCTGGGCCTTGGTACAGACATCCACAATGACACATGCTGGTGGAAACAAGGTGAGAACACTAGTGCAGACCTCTTCTGCTGTATGTCAGTTATGCCATTATTGGCACTTGATCTAGTGGTATGCATTTGTTTAATGAAGCATGGTTGCTTTAACCTTCTAGACTGTCCCTCCCTGAGCAGCACCAGCTCTCTCCTAGAAATTGAGTCATGACACAGTAATGTGCCAGTTATTATTGTAATAATAACTGTCCCCCCACAGCAAAGAGTAATTTGATAATCTTCTGTAGCTAACTGTACATGTTACTCTTCACATGAGGTATTAATCCAATACTAGTATATACTAAATGTTATTTTATTGGAAAATACTGAAGAAATCCAGTCCTGGACTTCAAAATTTATTTTTCTTGCATGTATCCCTTACTTAGCAAAGCCTGAATCTAAAATGAAAGCAGGAACAAACTTTCTGGCTTAATTTTACCTTACAAAACACTAGCCTTAATATTTTACATAAGCTAGTCTGAAAAAATATATAAAGAGAATCTGGGACCTCAGCAGCCTGGCATTAAGCAAGTATAGAGGAACAGCCCTATATGGTTAACAGGTACTATAAAGGTTGTTTTATTTCTATGTTAACATCAGAGACATACTACAAATATCAAAATCAGTAAGGGACTTAATTTACCTGTAACAAAGTTGTGTTGAAGCACAGCGTTATTATATTACAGGAGTTCTTTTCCTTCCCTCTCTTGAAACGTTGCTTATCAGAAATTGACGGCTACTTTTACAGCTAAATTTTATTCCTAGTTCTTGATTCCAAACCAGCTGTTTATCCCCCTGAAAGAAGAATTCAGCTAAGCTTTTAATGTTCAGTTTGTATACTCTGGCAAGCCACAGACTTCCTAGCTTGGCTATTAACATAAATCAAAAGAACTTATGAAAACAACAGACGATGTAGGAATTGCTAGGGCTTTAGGGACTGTGAGCTTGGAAGTAGTGGAAACGTTCAGATGATTGTCTATGTTTTCTTGTAATCCAGATACCACAGACAGAAAGATTACAAATGTAAAGAATGCAAATAAATGATTGACTACCCCTCAGAGCACCTTGTTGCGTTGGCTGCATTTTTAAATACAGGCTTTGTGATACATGAATGCAGCTGCTTGTGGCTGTGATGAGAACTCAGGGTTACACAAACTTCAACGGCAAAGACTCAGTGTGAATTTCTCTGATTTCAACATTGGTGATAACCTTTGTCTGAAACACCAGACTGGGAACACATGTGTTGTTAAACACTTGTGCTGCACTGACCTTTCCAAGGATTGTTTGCAGTTGGATATTTCAACACACCATACCTGCAACTGTATTGACTGGAGTGTTTTGCCTGTCAGGATTAAGTTAATGTTGTTATCTTTGGCTGTAATGGGGTTTGAGCCTGCTGATGCCTGCCTGAAAATGCAACTGTAAATTACTTTACAGTAAGACATGATGATTTGCTAAGTCTCTTGATAGGTTCTTTAGTCAGATTTAGTGTAAAATATAAGATGAAAACGTTCTTGTGCAACTACATTCTTCATTGCAGTCAGTGTTTTCAGAACCCTACCTGTAATATACATGAAGAATTTCACTAATTTTCTGCAAATTTCAGAGAATGAACAAAGTAGGAAAAGAGAAAAGAATAAATGTTCTGTGATTTCAATGTTTTCACCTTATTTTTAAAATTAGGAACTCTGAAGTTTTTTGTAAAAGCATTTCCATCCTTGTAACTGAGCCCAGCTGCACAGCTAATTGGCACATGCTCTTCAAGTGTTTAGAGCAAGACCTATCAGTGATCTCACATTTCTTCATACTTCCTCTTCCAAATCATATGGGTGATGTAAGAAAGGAGGTTGTTACAGAGAAGCTTACATCTTGACTGTTCTGTGGCTGATGTGCCCAACCATGGATGCCAAACTCCTGTACAAATGGTTGTATTTTGCACCTCACTCAGTGTAATATTGCATTTCTGCTTTGGACAAGTGCAGTTCTATCTTGTTTATGTTTGTTCTGGACAATTCCATAAAAATTGCTTTGTTAGACAGATACTAACTCACAGTTCAGTCATCTTTCAGCACTTGCTCTTTCCCTATCACATCAAGCATCAGGCTCCTAGTTTCCAGTCTGAGGGGCTATTGGAATCTATGTATATCTCATCATCATGTTGAAGTTTATGGGAGATGAGTCCAAGTGTGTACTGCAGTGCAATGACTACTGGCATCCTAGAGGTGTGGGAGGGCACATTAGGAATACTACATGAGGAAAAAAGGAGCAACACTCTGTTGCCTTTCTCCAAAAGATCACGCCTTTACATTGATTGTGGCAACCATGAAAATGTATTTAAACTGAAAGGAAATTTTGACCTGGCTGAGAAATAAATAGTGTATTTAGAAGAGATGGCTAAGAAAAAGGAAAGAAAGAAAGAAAAAAAAAAGAATTCTGAACTCAGAATGAAACAACAAAACTTAGAGACATCATGAAATAAAAATCCTAATTCATCTGGTTCAAGACTACTGAAAAACTTCATTTCTGCTTCGTTTATTTAGATTCAGAACTTTAATATGTTACTTCATGTGCACAGTTACATATTATACACAACTACATTGGAATCTATATTAAGGTATTAATGCCAAGTTTCCTGAATCAAAACATTCTTGAGATTGTGGATTTTGTTTGGGCAAAATAGAATTGCTATCTTAAAATGTTAGTTTTTAATTAATCTTTTCTTACATTGAAGGCACTACACTGGATTGCTTTGGACTGGTTTCACAATTTCTTTTGCCAATGATAATAATTTTAATCTCAAGGTTAGGACAGGAAAGTCTGCTCCCATCAGCACAGCTGTGGTACCAATCAGTTGAACAGAATTAGGATTTCATTCTTCTCCCAGTTCTATGGACCACAGCTATTTAATTCACCTCCTCTGCATTTCAACACCTACATTATAGATATAAATTATACCTATCTAGTTTATTAGGGTTTTTTATATCAGGTACTATTTAAGATGATTGCCTCTTTCTACTGCATGTAACTGGAGTCTAATGATTAGAAGTGATGTAGAAGTATAAGGTGAGTTCAGGTGAATTCTACATGGTATGTGCAAATTGTGCACTGGTGGCATTACATTTTCTTTGTTTCTGTAAAGTGATTTTTCTAAAAGGCAGTTTAGAAAGTGTCTCTGTTTCACTAGAAACAAGTAAATTAACTTTCATGCTAACAGATGACTATGGTGAAACCTGAATCAGGACTGGACATGGGCTAGTATTTTAGGGTCATCAATTGAAGCCAAGACAACTAGATGCATCAATTGAAGCCAAGTAACTAGATGCATAACGAAAGGTGCCTCAATTCATTCTTGTCTTTTATAGATATTGAAGTGTTTGAACTGGAATACCATGGGACAGAGTTTACATGTAACAAAGTCTGCAGCTACTATTTTGCCAGTTCCATGTGAGTTCTTACAGAGAGTCCATCAGGCTTCAGTCAATGAAGGCTCTACAGTTGCTTTGTTTAAGAGAAAAGAGCAAGGTGTGCTAATATAGACTTGTACATCATGACCTGAAGACTTCTCTCATGTCAACTAGAAACAGAGATTTCCAATGCAGTGTTTTTTTTGTTTTTTTTTTTTTTTTTTTTTTTTTAGAACACTTTTAAAATGACCTTTTTCTGATATTACACAGTAAAAGAAATATGCACTATAAACTAGGGGAATTTTCAGAAAACCTATTAGAGGATTCTGATCCTAGATTTGCAGAGTATTCAATATGTATGCAAACTACTATGTGTTACTGAAAGAAAACCAAACCAAACCAGAAATTTTGGGCAGAAAGAGTATACAGACTTCCCTGTGATTATGAGTTGCCACTTCACCTGACTGCACATCTTGCAACAAGAGCTGACTGTATTGTAACATTCTTAGAAGCATTGTAACCACAGTTCTTCCTTCCTACCTGTAGAGCCAGCTCTTAGTCTCCATCTACTGCCGAACTAGTTTCACTGTTACTCACACCATTGTTAAAGTGCATGCTAAAAAATTGTAGATTACTTCTGTTCACTGCACACTACGTTGTTTTACCATGGATTATGTTTTATTTATGAGGAAAATAAATTGTCAGAGTTAAAAAACACAGTGCATTTTGTTCTAGGCAACACATTGCTTTTATCACACGAATAATTTATTGGTTCTGCTCCCAGATGAGTTCTGTGCTGACCTTTCCGGGTATACAGAATATTGGTGCATAATTTGTCTTGTTGGGGAAGATGAATTTATTTTAGCCATTAATACATGCTGTCATAACCTTTGTGTTGAGGAGCAAGTTTGTTGTTTTAATTCTGAGGAACAGTGTTACAGAGGGACATACAGAAAACAAAGCTTCTTATCTTAACACCTGAGGAAGAGACATGGATTCGAATCTGCATCTATCATATAATCTTTGATAATGGATTGGAGCCCAAACTAGAACAGCCCTATTTCTTGGTTGCAGGGCAGATACAAGCCCATTCCAGTTCAAAACCAGCCTCAGCAAATTGTCAGTCCAAAATGGCAGACACCTTCAGAATAGGTTGCTGCATTTCAGTAACACAGAATGTGAGCTTGAATAACCTTCAAATGTTGTTTCACAATATCTCCACCTTACTCAGCTAGCTCAGCCACCATATCAGCCTACAGCTAGGTGAATGTTTGCTTTGCAAGTTCTGTGAAAGAAGGGTCTGCAGGACTATCTGTGGCAATAAAGCTGCACCAAGATCTACTTTTATAATTTTAAAACAGAATGTGTCTTTCAGCAGCAGAACATTCCTGGACATTCATCTCATGAGGTAAAATTCACCAGTTACAGGCTACTGAAAATATTTATCGAGTCTTAAATGCCAGGGAAAAGTGATCTCATTTTTATAAAAAGGGCAGAAAAAATGCCCAGACTATTTTTTTCCTTAATCACAGTTTACAATGAACAGCATATTTTGCAATTTAAAATTGCTATAAAGATGCCCAAGGACAAAACCCAAATTAGAGTAGTGAAACCATTTAGACTAAAGAAGTGCATATTCTAATGCACATGAAGTTTCATGTAGGTGCTAGGTTTGAAGTGCTAACTTTGTATATTGTCAAATATGACTAATAACTACTTTTGAAATACCCACTTCCAATTTTGTCTTCTGAATATTCTGAAATTTGCACAAGAAACCATGGCTCATTATAATAACTTCAAAAAGACAACGTGCAAGTCTGCAGCTTACTCTTCTGGAAAAAAAAATGAATCTCTGAAAATAAAGTCATATCTGTTTTTTTTTTTTCTTTTTTCCCCCTAAACAACAGTTACTTGATATCTGGTGTTTACTGTGTTTACTTTTTTTACTTTTCAAGTCCTTCTTCTTTAGGGTGCTCCACATCTGGCCTCATGCTTGGTATTTACCCATTCAAGCAGTGTTGCTGGACATTGTTTTTTTGCTTGTTAACTTTTTTAAGGAAAGAGAGAAAAGTATGCTGAAAAAGACAAGAATGCTTGGAGTTGGAAGGTGAGTAATGGCTTGCAAACACTTCCCACTTCAACGGCTGCTATAGGAGTTTAGCATCACTTTGTGTTTCAGTGATTTCAGTACACCTTCTGTTTAGACAGCTGCCTGAGTACATGTTCATATGCTCACAGAAGAGAAAACCCTCAAGTAAAATGTGGCACCTGTGAGAAAGGCAAGACTATAAATTGGAATAGGCCTACCTCTGCAATTCTTGTCTATAGTGTACACAATTTGGATAGTTTCTGACATTTTGGAACCTGAGATTTGAAAAATGAACAATGTTTATAGCTATATGTATTCATGTTCAGCTTTGTCAGCTCTGGTATAGACAGCAGGAAAAGTAATGTCATCAGATTTTTTTACAATTATACTTTTTGTTTTAATTGAAATTCAGATATAAAACGACACATCTCCCCCCCAGCCCCACCCCCCCCCAAAAAAAAAAAAAAATGCAACTAAAGATGTGAAAATGTTATGAGAAAGATCTTACTGCTAGTATTTCTCCCCCTCTCTCTCTCTCTCTCTGGCCCATTTATTTAATATTTATTATTTAACAGCAATATTTAATTATTTATGTGAAGTGGAACAGCATCAACGAGAGAAGCTGGGGAAAAAAACAGCGAAGACTGACTTGGTAGAGCAGTGGTTATTATACTTGCCCATGATATGGAAAATGGAAGATGGAAGTATGAGTTTATATTCCAAAGCAGGGAAAGCAGGACTTGAATCTTATGTATTCCTATCATATCCTATCAGGAGATTAAGCTATTCTATGACACGTATTCATTAACATTATTTTCCTTTCTGACTTTTCAGAACAATATACTGCTGGTATTTTGTAAAATAGAAATGGCATGTTGATATAGAGAATGGAGATTATTCCCTCTGGTCTGGAACATCAATTTATGTGTCAGTGGACAATTGTAGGCATTGATATATACATTTCCTATTACTTTCAATGTATACATTTTCTATCCAATCAATGGAGAATTTTAACCACTTTCAAAGGGCAGTAGGGAAATCCTACAGCTTGTGCTAGGAAATGACTTGAGTTAATGTGCAGAAACCCAAAGATGTCTTTGAATATCTGTTCTTTTCTAGAACAGGTACCTCAGACCTGCAAAATCCAGGCTGCAGGTTTCTGATATTTCCATCTGCTCATTGCATGGACTTCTTGAGTCTTGAGTTGCTGCAACATCTTTAATGTTCAGAGAAAATCATCTTATCTGACTCTAAGTGCTTACTTGGTCATACAGAAAGCAGTGATAGCATTTATTTGAGGAAAAATGTCCATTGAATATGCAGAAAGTGGCAAAATTAAAAGGGCATGTTCTCATATTCCTTCTCTTGGGAGAACTCTGCTGAAACTTTGATCTTAGCCATGTTACTCTGTAGGTTGACAGAGCATCAGTATTTTGCATTGCATTTCTAAGGATTTATAGAAGGGCATAAATAACAATTTTCTAAGAGCCTTTGTCAGTTGTAATATACATACTGGCATTTTATAAACCTAATCCAATTATCTGATCCAGAGAGTCCTTCTCTGATATCCAGAGCTGTTCCTCTGGATATTTAAATCAAGCTAAAAATATTCTCAGGAATGACTTTCAGTTAGTTTACTTTCATTCTGTCTTATCTCAACCATAGTCTAGGAAATTTGTGAAGTTATGCTAAACTTATCATTGACAAGATGTAAAGTAGAAGATGGATCTGATACTTCAGAAACGTTTTTACATTGTGAGAGATAGCAATGCTAAGAAAAAAAGAACTAACATGAGAAAATGTGGAACAGAAACTACATTTTTTGTCTGGGTGGGCAAGCTCTAATCTTCAGCCTGTTTGGGAGAAGCTTGAGGTCTAGGGGGACCAATTGTGCTTCCAGAACCTTGTATGTAATACATTGAGGACACTTTGCAGTCATCTTGACTTACCTAGAGGAGAGTTTTCAAAAGAGCTCATCACTGGTCTAATTTTCCTCTCCATAACTTCAGAAGTAGCACAGTTTAACTGGAACAAGTGAGTTAGAAAAATTTCACCTATTTTATTTATTTGTTTGTTTGTTTGTTTGTTTATTTATTTGATAGGACAAAAGCAACCAATACTTTGATGGTGTCTGAAAATCCAGAGTCATCCAAGCACTTCAGGGAGGCAATGATGTGATTTCAGTAAAACAAATTTCTTTGCAAGGCCATTTCTGTGAACTAGAGCAAACTCTAACTTCCAATATTTGGCATTTTATGGAAGTAAAGTAACTCAGCCTCACTGTGGCAAAAACACAAAGTGTGGCAGCAAAGTCTCTATTTGAAAGAAACCACTACAATGTTAGAGTCAGACAGATGCAGGAAAAGAGTCAACATGCCTGGTCATTATTTTCCTACACACCATTTTGTGGTCCTCTAGAACATGTGTTTGATGGACTTGAGATGTAAAAGTGAGTATTAACTGACTTCTTTACACCTCTGCTA